>NW_020655294.1:884301-954201 GCF_003589595.1 Hyposmocoma kahamanoa
TTTTTATAATCTCAAGTGACGGGACGAACAAGTCGTGTGCCTAATGATAAGTTTCACGCTTGTCCATAACAGTTGCAGCGCCACTCAGAGCTTTGAACATGAGCATTAGCAATATCGAATTTGATCTAATTGACTATAAACAAATGTTACCAATAATGAGGTACCGTCTTTCCAACAAAAAAAAGAATCATCATGGAAATCGGTTTACTAATGCCGGAGTAAACGCGCAATATACACACACAAAAAAACCGTCGAATCGAAATCTCCTCCTTTTTAGAGTTGCAATTAAAAAGTTTAAAGTAACAAATCGCGTTTAAAAACAAAATCCTGTGTCCAGTTTTGCGAGGCATTAATGAAAATCTCATTTATTTCGCATCTTAAAGGTCCATTTTCATTGTAATTAACCAACGAATCACAAAGATGGGCACGTTGAAAACAAGCGTACAACCTCCCTAAGACTAATTAATCTTCGTCAACATTAGGATGACGGCACACTTAACTCTTTTGAGAAAGTGGTAAATTATTAAAACGAATTAACCAATTCTTTATTGCAAATTGTAAGACTGTATAAAGCACGTTTATGTATAATAGACGATCTTGTTGTTAAACTGTGATTACTTACAAATTACGTTAGATTAGTAATTGTTTTACAGCTTTTTGTATGGAGTTTTATTTCATTTTGTAGTAAGTTAGCTGTTTCATATAGATGTATAATATATAATATTATTAAGAGAGGAAGACACGACGTACTCTGTAATACCTGGTTATCTTTTGTTGATATGTCCGCGTTTCAAATAGTAATTCGTCACAACTTCCTTTGACTTAGGCGTCCTAGACACACGTTGCCCCTAACAATTTTTTTTAAGTTTTTCATTTTTTGTTAAATTGAAAAATGTGAATGAAAAGCTGCGTGTTAGAGACACCGTGTGTCTCTACGACGTGTGACTGATTAATTTGTCCTTTAATTAGACTTTTTGTTACACCACGGAAAAAATAGGAAACTAAAAATACCGCACAACAGAATTCATTTCAATAGATCAAGAGCCTCAGTCAAAAAAAGAAAAAAGTTCTCTATTCACCACTCGTCAGAAAACGCCACGAATTACAAGATTATCTTGGAGTCTCGTCGAATCGTTGACAGCTGTCAGTTGACGCCCGTATCAGCCGTGTGTTGACAGCCTCATGGACTAGTATTGGATTTGGTAGGAAATTCGATTTTTTTTAATATAAAATAAACGTGCTTTAGACCGCGATTTCATCTGATATTAAGCGATCATATGGCGGACAATGTTATCTATTTGTGTAGTAAATACCCCTTGAGTCTAGCCATGAACAGCCCTAATTGTAGCTTTCAGGAAACAAATGCCGGCAACGCATTATATTCCTTTACTCTATGCCTCATGAAGAATGAAGCAAAGGGCTTCCGGAGTCTTTAACTGTGGAACTAAATACAGAAAAGGTAAGATAAAAATGTTCGCACCATCCCGACTCCATAACGCGAGCTTTCTACGGCCCGTGGTTTCACGGGCCACGACGCGGGAACTCGTGCCGTTGGAAGGGGGCCGCCCGAGCGCGGGCGGGTTCGCGTATGCGGAATCGTGTCTGCGCGGTGCAAGTGCGCGTGCATTTGGGGTTTATTCTTTGTTGATAGCGTTAATTTAAATTATTAGTATGGATCGGTAAACCAAAATAAAAATGTTTAATTCAATAAAATCTTAAGAACTCAAGTCGACATGCTCTTATTGAATGACAGTACCCATCAGCGTCTTTTCTTCTGGTTCTTTTTATAAAGTAAATTATATCCACTGTACAATACAAAAGTGGCTGCAGAAATAGCTATGCGTTTCTCACATTTAATGACAGTTCAAAGCAGATTTCGCCATACACCACATATGCCGTTAGCCCAAGGCCGCCTGGACTCGCCTGTGGCGCGAGCTCGCCCGCGCAAATTAGTGCGGCGCGGTGCGGCCCGTGAAATTACTGGACGTGGGAAGTCTTTGTACAATTATAATTCTTACGACATTGACGTTTTTGGTATATCATTGAAAATTTAAGCATCCACAACAAGCTATTTAGTAGTAATGACGTGGCGTACTGACCTATTGGCAAAGTCAGCCTGTGAAACCTGGGGTCGCGAGTTTACATCGTAGTAATTAGTTTCATTTTAATTTACACGTGTGGCGCACTATAAGTTTCCGAAATGAATAAGAAAAAATACTATAAATGGTCAGAAATGAATTTATTGTTTCTCAAAATGTTCTCCGTTAATGCACTTTTTCATACGAATGAACCAATTTTGAAAACATTTATACCATTCCTCCGTGACAATCTCTGTAACATATTTTTCATACTCTTCGACAGCCTTTTCAGGTGATGAAAATCGTGGACCGCGGTAATTGGTTCTTAATTTTTTGAAATAAATAAAAGTCACAAAGTGCTATGTCGGGACTGTACGCGGGATGGCTTATAAGGTCAACGTTGTTCACCTTCAAAAATGTATTTATCTGTCTGGCCGTGTGAGAACAGTCATTATCGTGGTGCAAGATGATACGGCGTTTACGGTTACTTTTACGGAGCTTGTCAATAACTTCCGGCAAACAATGGTCGTGTACCAATCTCTAGTCACGGTACAACGATTGTCCAAAGCAACAGTAGCCACGTGTCCAGTTTTATTAAAAAAAGAAGCAATCACGCTTTACACGCGCGCCACTTTGGTTGGTTTCGGCTCATCTCGAAAAACCCATACGCTCGATTGCTGTTTTGTTTTGGGATCGTAACTATAAATTCTTATTTCGATACCTATCACTACTTACCTGTCCCACACCAAATTTACCGCCCCTTTGTTGAATCTGGTAAGCATGGCATTGCACCAAATGACGCGATCCGTTTTTGAGCCTCAGTCAAATGGGTAGGATCCACCGAGAGCACAGCTTTTTCACACTCAAATGTTTGTGTAATATTGATTGTATTTGACTCATGTCTATGCCTAAAGATGCCAGAATCTCATGATATGTCACATGCCTATCTGTTTTGATCATACGGTGCACAGCATCGATATTTTTGTTGTTCACAGCAGTGCAGACCGCTCTTAACGGTGATAACTCTGCGCGGTAACAAAAGAAAGCGCCTGCGTAAATACCATTCTGATGCAACAAACGACATTTGAACATACTTGATAGTACAACAAAAACTTAGAAGTTTATTTTTGGTAAATTTATGTTTTGCAAAAAGTCATACAACAAGAGTTGTTGTTTATGATGTTAGTAATATAGTCGTTTTCTGTTGGTACTATTTTGCAAATAACTATGTTATACCCGTTGCGCTAAAATATTACATTCCCAAACATCCATTATCTTGCAGTATCTGAAGCATTCACAATACACGTCTGCCCGATGCCGTGCAAGCAAATCACACTGCGACGTCAATGTCAAGACCGTATTGAGCATTGTGTGAGCACAGAGCAGCAACCAATTCCTGCGTGACACGGAACGCGCCACCGACACTGCCAACAGCTCACGTCGCCACATTCTAAGAGTGTTTACACACGACTACTTTTAACAGCGATGCAAACGCGTGTGTAAAGGTAGACGATTAACGATTGTATCGCTAATGCATGGTGTTTACGTCGCTGCTAATACTCGACGCTCTAATAGTCATTCACAAAATCACTCATTGCACTACCACCCTTATTATAAATGGAATACTGTCAAGAACCGAGCGATGAATAAAAAAGAATACCCATTACCGAATTGTCGACGAAAACGTGTTTAATCCGCTTCCGTCGTACTAAAACACTGGGTCTGACATTCCGGTATTTTAATTCCCCTTGACGCTCTTTAACAACGTTACTAAATCATGATTTGTTTCATTCGTATTTCCTTCTCTTCATGAATAATAAAAATGACGACCATATCAATTACCTGGCTCTAAATTAGAGAATCCTTTCAACCAGTCTTCATTTAGTTATTATTACCTCAATCGCCAATCATTATCATTACCTGGCGCCTTTATCGTATCATCCGTCCATCCAGTAAGGGGCCGTCCCACTGAAAGGCTTCTGATTCGTGGTGTCCATTCGAGAACCTTTATGCCCCAACGGCCATCAGTTCTACGAGCTATTGCCTCTTCAACTTGCTAATCCTATGAGCTATGCCGATGACTTTTGTTCTTCTACGGATCTCAACCGCCAAGGTAACAATAAAACGGTTACATTTGTTTTTCCCAAATATGATATTATATTTATATTAATATGGAATATAGTAGTCTACAAAAATAAAACAATCACCTGAGTATCTACTTCAAATATTTCTATGAAACGTATTTCTTAGAAACATCTTCTAAACAACACGAAATTGAGTTTGATTGACTTTCTACCCAGAAGACCAGTTAGAATAATATAGAAACCATTTATTAAAATAAAAAAATAAAAAAATTATTACGTACAGACATACGATTTTCATACATTACATATTAGCCAATAAATGGGAAAGAAATCTGGGAAATAAATAGGTATATAATTTAAAAATATGAACAACATTTTCTGCAATTTTATAAATAAATAAAACAAAATAAAATGCTGCTACAACACACAATTAATCAAATTTTCAACAAAATCATAAGACAAATCAAACGACCAGTTCTGCAGTACACGTTTAGCGTCGAATACTAAGCTGAGTTTTATGTCACAAAATCTAAGGACGTTGTTGTATAAGAAAGTGGATAGAAGCGGGTAAAATCTTTTAGCAAAAGAACTGTGTATGATAGGGAGCTGGATATGAAGTACACGTTTTTTGATCAAAGCTCTGTAGTCATTTGATCGAAGCACTTGCATGTGGGTTTTGATTGCAATTTTAAGAGCGAAGAGATTGCGAACGCTGAGAACACCAGCCTCCTTGTATAGGACTGCGATCGGGTAAAGTCGGGGCTTTTCCAGCATAGTTTATATCCGCTCACGCGATGCGCTCAACCTACCGCAAAATGGCGGCTATTTGGTTTCGCAAAATAGAAAAGGATTCAGTTTAAATACAAGTTTTTATAAATAAAAATTATTATTCTGCATTGCTAAATAAATACTACTACCAACAAAAACACCTCAAATAGAATGCAGTAATACACTGCAAATCCTGCACTTAAAAAGCACTAATGAAATTTTTGGTGTACTTGGATAAATATGATAATATTCCGTTTGAGTGGTTCTAACGTTTACCATGAAATTACTCCTTAAAGTATAGTTTATAAACATTTATATTCAGGGCAAACTTAAAAAACGCTACTTACGGTATGTTTTCAATAATTAAACACCGAAATCACCAGCCCAAACAATAACACATACGATTGTCGTGACGTATTTTTGAAGTTGTTTATTTTTTTTAAATGACAGACCCAGGCATTAAAAACTTTATGGTTTGCTAGAGTAGTTACCGAAATAGCAATCAATATTAGTTCTTTTACCTGTTATAATAACTTCGATATCCGATAAATCGTTATAAAATCATCACCAGCACCTCTAGGTGTGGTATGCGTCTACGGCTGCATGTATCGCGTGAGCGGTTAACAACACATCATTGGGCTCTCTCTACTTGTAACATGTGCGTTTTGGCTGCGCCACCCCAGCTAGAAGTAGAAGTACGTAAGAAGTGACTGGCAAAGGGCGTACAAAGTCATTTTTAGCACCGCCGGCGTAGCTATATCCCGGAGCATTCTTAAAATTATAACAGACTTTTTAACACCACTAGGTCACCGAGATTATCTTAAAAAAATATCTAAATATTCTTAAAGTAAACAAAAAACTAGAGACACGGAAATAACAATATACGAGTACGTGGTACGGACAAAAAGGTCAAAAATTCAGCTATTGCTTTACGCTTGCAAATTTGTAACGATTTATACCGGTATTTACC
Organism: Hyposmocoma kahamanoa; assembly: GCF_003589595.1. Lineage (NCBI taxonomy): Eukaryota > Metazoa > Arthropoda > Insecta > Lepidoptera > Cosmopterigidae > Hyposmocoma > Hyposmocoma kahamanoa. The sequence goes on from NW_020655294.1 coordinate 890,202, forward strand.
TTTTAGAGTTTTAACCCCTTTCCATTAGGACGGACCGTCCGACTGTTTACCAGTTTGAGCAACTTCATTAACCGGTTAAAAACCAATTTACAAATATATTTTTCATTTTGTTCCAGGTCTAAGACCCACGGCAGCGATGTCGGTGGAGGGGCAGCGATGCCTCTGCGTTGTCTTCCTGCTCATTCACACCGTTAGAGGGGCTGGTGAAGGTTGGTTTCTCTTGTTGAGATTTTTCTAAAGAACTCCATGTGTTTGTATGAGAACTTTATAATTTTGGAATTCAAATCTTTATTTCATTGATAGTAAATTATACGTAAAATTGTCGCACAATATTTATTTCGAGACAATCAGAAAGACACTTAGAAAAAATTCCTTCCGAATTCGATCATAGATCCGGCCGGATTCGAACCGACGTCTTCTAGCAAACCGTGGTAGACGCTATGCCAACTAAGCCACGAAACGAACCAGCGGACCTCACGAATTTTTCTATGTGCTTGTTATTGAATCTTTGTATTTGGTTTTCAACGATTTTTTAGCCGCAGCGCCATCTATGAAAAATCTATGAAAATATTTCGTCACCATACCTTTACAGCTACCAGCCCTGGCTAGAGATGTCGCTATTCACTTTTAATTAAAATTTTATTGAATTGATATTCAATTATTTTTTGTCAAATTACTCCACTAGTTTGTTATAATTATTAACACAAAGATCGAACATTCACAAAATATTCCTTCGATCCAGCCGCATTCGAGCCGTCATTATAACTGCCTCCGTGGCCGAACGGTTACCATGCCGGACTGCCACGCAGAGGTCCCAGGTTCGATCTTCGGGCCAGGAGAAATATTTGTATGACCTACATTTATTTCTCTCGTGAGTTTGGGTGTAATTTGTGGTTGTCTATGTGTGTGTCCATGGCACCCGCGACACAGGGTTTCCCTAGTGCGGGGCTATGTTGAGTGTGTGCGTTGTTATTATTGTTATTTTCTAGCAAACCCTGCTAGACATAGCGTCTAAGCTAACTACATTTTTTTTAATAAAAAAACAAGTGCGCATTTGACCTCCACCTCACCTGATGGAAAGTGACGATGAGGTCGAGAATGTAGCATGCACACCTAAATAATGCCTATTCACTTCTTGAAACCTTGAAAAGGTCCAAGTTATAGCGTTCGGGGAACAAGTCTGCAGGCAGGGAATTCCACTCCTTAACAACTCGCCATACAAATGTGGAAGCGAAACGCTTCGTGCGAACCCGGAGAATATCCACAACATAGGGATGGAACCCCTGCCCACGTCTAGTCTCCCGATAATGGAAAGGGGAAGGCGGAATCAAATTATGCAACACCATCGCACACTCTCCGTGATATATCCTCTAGAATACCATAAGCTGGCGGAGTTCAAAGCTCTGCAGCTTCACCTCTACTAATTCCGAGTCACCTATAGTCCTTAGCACGCTTGTCTATTGAATCCAAAATGGCCAGTTGGTATTTAGCAGAGCCATCCCTTATGTCGCAGCAGTACTCCATACACTACCAGACTTGTGCTTGGTACAGCTGAAGCAACTGTCCCAGTGTGAAGTAACGCCTCACCTTGGAAAGGATGCTAAGCTTCTTGCCTGCATTTTTGGCCGTGGACTCAATGTATCTGCCGAAGTTCAGATTGGACGACAGGTCCATTCCAAGTAGGTGAAAACGGTCGGCTATCGGTATGGATATATCACGAAAAGTCGGAGTCAGGTGAAAGGGACTCCGTTTAGTGGAGAAAAGACACGCCTGCGTTTTGGTAGCATTAAATTTCACAAGATTGGCATCGCCCCAATTGGTGACTGCCTTAAGTGTCAAATTCAAACGACTACCCATGGACTCTCGACAAGACTGGATTTCTTCTCCACTGACCCTTGCATTGGTCAAGTACCTGTCTACAATTGTGGTGTCATCAGCATACCCAAAGGTATCTGGAATCAACATATCCTTTATATGCAGCAGAAAGAGTGTTGCCGACAATACAGAACCCTGAGGAACTCCAGACATCTATCACCCGATGTTCGGAAGAGTAGCCTCCTAAGACCACTCGGATCGAACGTTCACTCAAGAAATCCGAAATCCAATTTGGAAAGGTCAGACAGGACAGGATAAATACAATGATTCAACAGTTCCGTGGCTTAGTTGGCATAGCGTCTGGCACGGTTTGCTAGAAGACGTCGGTTCGAATCCGGCCGGATCGAAGGAATGTTTTCTGAGTATTCGATCTTTGTATTAAAAATTATAACAAACTAATGGAATAATTTGACAAAAAATAATTGAATGTCAATTCGATAAAAATTGGATCAGTCAGAAATAATTAAACTGGTCACTACCATAGACTGCCTCCGTGGCCGAACAGTTACCATGCAGGTACGATTCCAGGGCCGGAAGAAATATTTGTATGGCCTACATTTATTTCTCTCGTGAGTTTGGGTGTAGTTTGTGGTTATCTATGTATGTGTTCATGGCACCCGCGACACAGGGTTTTCCTAACCAGGAGTTATGTGTATGTGCGTTATTCCTCTTCTTAGCGTGTCGACTCTGACGTTTATATTTGTGACAACCAGTACTGTGCGTTATTTATTATTTCTTTCTTATTTATAGATATTCCAGTAGGCAGGAAGCTGAATAATAATGTTTAATATATACTTTTTGTTTCATTATGCTTTTAAACCTCTTAAAAATTTTAGTTTTAAAAGGAAGCTTATTATAGAAACGTATGTATACGTTCCTTAAAGGAATTTGGGACTTTGTGAAGATGACAGCAAGAATTGCTAAGTTATTTTTATTCTTCCTAAATGTTACATCTATTAACGTTATATTTCATAACAATCTATTTTAAACCGGTTTAGATGTTAAGTTTTATTTCATGTAATTTAATTCGCAAGGGACACAGTAAAATTATATTTTTTTTCTTTACGTCCTTTCAGTTGTAAATATAACTTTTATATTATAAAAAAAACTGACCTCAAATGTTTCCTTATCGACTTTTTTATTAGAATCACATCTATTTGCCAAGTTTTACTGAAATCGATTATCGGAAAATGCGCGAAATCGGACCTTAGTTTACCACCCTTAGAGGTGGAATATTTTCTTTAAATTTAAATAATACCAATACGAAGGTGCAAGGATTTTGACGGATATTTTTATGAAAAAAAAAAAGTAATGTTATTGCTTTCTACCGCTATAGCGTTTGTATTGCACTAAAAACTTAAAGTTATTGATTCTTAGCTTCGGCACTAAACTTGTGCTTTCACGCATGTGAGACGTACTGCTGGGTCCCACATGCGTTAACAATAAAAAACATATAAGATGACTTTTACTATTGAAGTTAACAAAACGATAGCGCGTTTTAGAGTATAACTAATGCCATCTAGCGGTGGCGCGATGGAACTAATGGCGTGTTAAAATTGTGATTGTTTCAATATAATTGCAATATAATCTCAGTGGTCTTAATGAAACTAAAATGACTAATGGTTTGAAGAAAATTAGCAGATTTGGGGCCTAGTAAGTAAACATCGCTAAAAAATAACAGCCCTTTTATGTTCCCGTAGTTCTCCGAAGACTGGCAAATATCTCAATCCACATCGCACTAGTGTAGTTGGCTAAGAACCCCTTACACGAACAACTTACATAATATAAAAATCTACCCCCTGGCATATTTCTTTCCAAAAACAAACCCCAAACAAGAGCAACTACAACGACATAGTAGTTGATGTGACTATTGCATAATGAAAGGCTTTAAAACACGAGTGTTTTGATGCCTAATTACGTACAGTTACATAAATTGCTTTATCTGTACACATATTATAAGCTCTCTATAATGAATTCAGCGTCTTGAATTTGATTCAAAACGGAATCGATACGATCGGGTAGTCTCGAAATCAAATGGGTTTTTGAGCGAGAAGATGAACCTGATTCTTACTATTATCTTTCTAATTTAGAAATCAGAATAGAAATTAGAAATTCCGATTAGAAATGTCAAAGTTTCCGATCGGCCAGTTGTGAATCGCAATTATCGACTCGCAAGAGACGCGGTTTCCGATCGAGAGAGAAAATTAAAATCAAGCTGCAGGAATCGCAAATTACGACTGGCGAAATGGCGGCAAATAAAAACTTTTCAAACGCATGTCACACAATTTTAGTTTTTATTTCATTCTCGACAAACCAGCGCTAGCCCCAATTATCATATCGTTCGATATCATGTAACGTGTGAAATTTGTCGAAATGGTTTGCTATTGACATTTCATTTCGAATAAAACTTCATCTCGACCGATATTAGAATTGAAGTCGAAATTTGTTCTAACAAAACAGTTTATTTTTATGCTGGTCGTAATTTGTGGTTTTTGGACACATCGTGGAGGGTTTATGACATGTGTGTAGATAAACAATTTAAAAACAACAGAAAAACGATAGTGACATTATTCACAAGATATTGGCGTGAACATTGACTTACAATTATATGGACGTCGGGTCCGCGCTAAAAAGTGTCCGAACTTATAGGGCGTTAAAATCGTATACAGAGCGTCATTCACGCTTTAGTCTTCGTTTGTTCAACTGACAGCGAAGCAAGCAAAATTAGGCAGTACTGCGATGACATTACAATTTAAATTCAACGTTTTAGCTTTTTCATATTCCTTTACATGTCACTACGTTTAAATAGGTTGACTTGGGACATTTTTTTCGTGGTTTTTGTATTAGACCCGTCGTCCATTTATTTGTAAGTCAATGGGCGTGAACGAAAAATTCACGAGATTCTGTAAGTGGTTCTGTGTATTCAATACAGAACCACCAAATTATTAGTGCAGTCAATAGTGATAAAAATTTCCAATACACGTTTTGAACCTCTACTATACGGTACCGTGTGATTTACTGGTACACAATAACTTTTCGGAGCAACGGGACAGTTTCTCAATTGGATGTTCCCCACGAATGAACGAACTCTGAAATGGCACAGAATAATAGAGTGTCAGTGCATTTATACTCCGTACAACCATTATTTAACTTTTGACAGCTCGAATTCTAATCAATCAATGATATCCTAATGCGTCTCCGATTCGATATTGTTATAACAATTGATTTCATTTATGAAGAAGTTTAAATCGGGAGAGTGAGCGGGTTCAAAAAAAAGATATTGTCTGATTGAAATCGTGATGTTCCGTTCAACAATTTGTATCCTCAAGAATTAGTCAATAATTAATTTTAATGAGGATTCTGGTGATGATTCTCGTGAAGAATCCGACGATTCATTATAATAAAGAATAAAAATTTACTATAATTTCTTTCATTTCATTATAATATATTAGACAGGTACCAAAATGTATCAACTTTTAATTTTAATTTTTAATTTTTGTTACATAACCTGTTGGCTCGATAAATATTGGAGCTAAAGCTATTTGCAAAAATTGGGGATATGAGTGGCTAGGTGTATTTGCCTCTTGACCTCTTGCCCTTTGACTCTTGTTTGTCCACGTGCAAGGTCGGGAGCGCGTCATGCTTGATATTTAAGATTTAATTTCAACTCTGTGCCGCTTGCGATAGGAACGATCCAAGGTCCAAGGTGCCGGGCTTGTTATGCTCTTGGCTGGACCTCGTTTCAGGACTGCAAATAGTGTATTATGTGTGGAGGTTGGGAGGAAGAAGATTGAAAATTGAAAATAACTAATTTAAAAATGAAATCAGATTTTTGTTGGATTGCGAGTGGCGTCTCTATTCTATAGGGTCCTGGCAGAATACCAGCGTCGCGGGCAGCCGCGTCATTTATACTGAGCCAGCGCCTTTTTCACTGCCATGACTTCCAAGTGTAATATTAGTAGATAAGAATATCATTATTGTTATATATAAGTTAATGTCTATATCATGTATCTGATGTCATGGTGGTGAATAAAGCTTTTATCTATCTATCTATCTAAAGACCACGTCGCTTCACTAAATTTAAAAAATAAAAAAATCCAGGATGTATTGCATTTTTTGTCCATGATTGTATGTAAATAATTACGCAAATTCGGAGACATGCATATGTCTAAAGTTAAATAATATTCAAGTATATTTCATCAACCTATTAATCTCTAACTACAGTCTTTTAGTTGTGTTGTAAAATGTTCTGAGTATGTAATTGAAAGCCAGAACAATTATAGTCCAAGTGACGTTGGATCCTATATCATAGCGCATTTATGATACAATGGATATTCCTTTAAAGTAATGCAAATAAGAATTTTAGATCACGTAGTTCTTATGCAATGTTTAACTTATATAATATGTATCGAGTTCTTAGGTTTTCGCGATTGTTACACATAGGAAATGAAACTATTTTTCCGGATTTAAATCGCGTATATTTGTTTTTTCAAACAAACCGACGTTTCGGGCCCTTTACAGGTCCCATGGTCACGGTTGACTGAGTTGGTACAGTCTTCAACCAGTTATGTCTAATATTAATGCAAACCACCCTATTTTTTCAGTATAGTTACTATAGTTATTAATTAAATACCTTATTTTTAATTTTACAAAGAAAACGTTCCAATTTACGCTACATTAAGTTTTACAAATTATTTATTGAATGAATTTTTATTAAGTTTAATTTATTATTAATTATTAATAGAAATTAGAATAAACTAAAACATATTAATTAGTACTGCAGCCTTATGTCTGTTTGAGATTTTTCATTAGAAGAAATGCTGGATCCCAAACTGGTGGTACGGAGAAACCATCTTCCCTGTTGAAATTTGGATATTTTTTAATTTCAATGGCCTCTCGCAGCATCCTGGGTGGATAACGGACTTCTTTTGCAAGGACCTGGGGTTTGTCAAACTTCATTGAATATGTAGGTTTATCCATCGCGTATGTTTGAAAAAACAAATATACGCGATTTAAATCCGGAAAAATAGTTTCATTTTATATAATAATATGGTCATAGAAGCATTGTAGTCAGCCCTTTTTTTATAATGTTAAGTGACGTGACGAAGTCACGCTCTGAGTTGTGACACGCTTACCCATAGTAGTTGTGTAGAGTCTCTCAGAGCTTTCAATCGTAATGGTGGGACCACACCAAGGTTAATGTTGAACATCGACTAAATAAGCAGAAAAAGAGTCGAAATAAAGGTCTTACATTCCTGGTAAATCATCAGTGATACATCACATATAAATATCAACTCTCGTTTGCACTGAAATATAGACATCGCGAACAACTGACCTGTGTGTACGTCTCCGTATATTCCAAACAAATTTGTATTTATTGTAATAAAGATAATATCTCTAACAATGGCATACTGTTCCATTCGATAGTGTGGGGAAAAACAGCAAAACATCTAATTCCAAACAAACGGAATGAAAGTTCATCGGTTATTAACTACTAAATACATAATTTTGCAATTTTCGTCCATTATAGCAAAGCTCAAGTTATCTGGTCGATTTGAAATGAAACAGTTGACGACACTCGTCAATAGTTTCGAATTCGGGCGAGCCAATCAGAGCACAGTTGTCAGAGTAATGATATGGCAGAATAGTTTTGAAACAAATTAAATGACATTTCGTCTCTATTTCTGGTTATATACTCTATATTGTCGAACAACCTTCATCGCAATTTGAGGCATAAAAATACTGCCTAAAATATCGCTTGAAATAGTGTGGCTACGGTAAGATGTAGAGTCTAATGCCAATAAATTATTTGTTAAAATTATCATTATAAAAGCCTCACCACCCTCGCGCGCGATTCATCCGGGAACTATCCGCGAAGGATGAGTGTGGATCGTTTGTATTTTTGTTGTTGACGATTAGAACGTGCTTAAAATGGCCATGAGTTGGACAAATGAACTATAACCGACAATTTTAGATTGTTATATTGTTTCTTTTTAATAACTTTTTTCTTTATAAAAGCATAATTGTTGTAAATCGCCAAAGCGCAAAGAAGTCCCGCAGCAGCAACAGCAACTTCGGCGTCCATCTTCGTCAAGAGCGCGAAGGATACTGTGAGTCAAGCGCGAAGTGTGGAGAGGCCTTTTGACGGAGGTTGAAGCTGCTGCATTATGGTATTTCATGAATGTAATTATTTATTATTATACGGATCTTTTTTGTTTGACCGAAGCAAACGCAATACTATTAAAAACAGGTTCAATTTGATACAATTCGAGAAACTAAAGCGCTTTTTCATTTAACCACTCCACACTTGAATCCGTTCATGCTGCACATTTTTAGTAGCAGTACAACTCCTTGTGAAAGGGTTCATCCAGGATAGCACTGCCATCTTACCTATTTCTGCCGTCAAGCAATAATGTGAGCATAGCATTGATGAAATTTCATGCAGATGAGAATTGTCTATTTATGTCTCATGGTGCCTCAGATCTTAGTGATTTAGAGCACTGACTATTACTGCAACTGTTATGGACAGGCGTGTCTACCACCAAGTGGGCGACTTGTTCACCCCGTCACTTAGTCTTATGAAAAAATACTAATTAAGATTGACCTACCAACAAATAGACATTGGGTTCGCGCTGAAAAGTGTCTGTAGTTATGGTCTATCGCGCAATATCTTTGTTTGTTCGACTGACAGCGCGGTTGTCAATCATGCAGTACTATATATTAATAACTTATAATAATCACTGCAGTAAAGTGTAAAAAACAGGATTTTGTATCATATTTTCATTAAACAAATATATTGTGTTATAGTTATCGTTTAAAAGTGTTATTTTGTGCAGTTGTTTAATATTTAATGTGAATATAAATGAATAGTAAATATAAATTACAAAAGCCAATGGTATTATACTTGAGAAAAGCAAACAAAATAATCTTATAGCTACACATTGAATGCGCAACAAATGGAAAGAGACCCATTATGTCAATTTCAAGAAGCTTTTATAAACTTCTTGGTCATTTTCAATTGTTCGAACCACAAACGATTGAAATGTACAGAACAAAGAAACTAAAGAGTCGCTTTGATTTTGATCTTATTTTTAAAATTATTTTTCATTAAACGTTAGCAATAACTAACAAAATATTGTTGTACTCGTTTTACGGCTTGAGATTACCTATCAGAAGTTAGGAAATACATTGCCCCAAATAACGTTAGGTCCAATTTTCATTATGTCAAATGTATTTTTTTAGGAATATTACAAAACGAAAGCTAATTTTGTCTATGTGAAAAGTATCAAAATTACTTGAAAGCGTAACAGTTTTATTATAATTCGGTTTTCAGAATTACGGATATTTAGTTTACATTTAGTTGAAATATCGGTACATGTCTTATAGTACATGCTTATTTTCACATTTGTAATATTTGCATTCTTTAAGTAAATTTGTACAAAATTCGACATAATAATACATATAAAAATGTATTAATATTTACAATAATGGCTGCTCCATTACTCTTGTGTTCAAGTAATTTTCAGTCAAAGCTAAATGTGGTGCATTTTATTAAGTTTTCTGTAGAAGCTTAATATGGTGTTTTTGGGCCCTTAAACTGTTGCAAGCAAAATTAGGCAGTACTGCAATGACGTTACAATTTAAATTAAATGTTTAATTTTTTAAATTTCGTTACAAATGTCCCTACGTATGTATAGGTTAACTATGGACATTTTTTCGTGATTTTTGTATTAGACCCGACGTCCATTTGTTGGTAGGTCAATGCTAAATTAACGTCAATGTGGCCATTACACGCATTAAATGACAAGATAAATCTCTTTGATGTACCAAAAAGACCGCCACCCGAGTGTAATGCCGCAGTGAATGCAGAAGTAAAATTGTAGTTAATACACCTACGATATTTTAAAACTTAATGTGGCCACAGCATAAAGGTCTAAAAGGCTAATGCGTCCCACAATTTGAGACGCAAAGTTGACAAGTCCTGTGCGCCTGAAGTTTCACCAGCACATTAAAGCTTGGGGGCAAAAATGGGTATAGTGACAGTATTTCCCTGAACGAACTCTTCACAAAGACCTCTACTGCAAACGCGAAAGTTTAAAGCGTATACAATGAAAATTCTACGGGTCGGAAATTGCAAAACATTTGCGGCATCCTGAATTCTTACTGTGTTGCAAACGTCCGCACCATGTACCAGTTCAACCGTCCGTTTGTTTGTCAGTTCGTTTACCATACACAAAGAAATTATTGCTATACGCGTCTAGTCTACACTAGACGGTAATTTCTCTTCTACAAAGCTTGTTTAACGTGCAATTAGTGTTTGTGCCTCCATTAGCCGCTGCGTTACATACTTGCATTGATAAGTTTGTTATAATAACAGCCTCCCTCAACAGTAATTGGTTTCCATTTTCCTCCTTTTCCTTCCCCCATTGACTTTCTCAATTTCGTCGAAAACTCATAATTGTCTTTGTGTAGGAGCTCCATTTGTTTGTATTTAATGAGACTTTAGAATCTAATGGTTTTTAAATTAACTTAAACGTGTAACGTAGACAAATAAGTAAGCTATCACAGTTGCAACTTTATGTAGTATTAAAGATGAGAAAAAAGGGTTTTGTTCAAAGCATCTATAAAAAACTTAAGTCATTGTACTTAAGAGGGCACCGGTCTTCTGGCGCTAATTGATTTTAGGTATTCCATGCGTTTCGTGTTTACGTGCGTGTGGCGTACGTTTTTAAAGCCATGTGTAGTTGGGCGGAGTGTAGCAGAGAAGAGTCAAATTCAATCTCTTGGAGAGATCATACGTCATGTTGGCGGTAAATAATCTCAGTACAGAGTACTAAAAAAAAGACCTCAAAAGTACGTGACATTGCGTCTATTCGCTAAGTTTTTTGAAATATCCTTAAATTCGCCACTTGACACTGGAGATAATAAAAAATCGGTTCTCACCACTCAAAGAATATTGAGAGAAAAACGCCTTGAATTGGAGAAAAAGCAAAATCAACCATTAAAATAATTGGTCTTTAAGAAAATTTAGGCGCTATTTATAAAAATGAATCTTCATGCGTGAACAGCCACCCTTACAGGTGGATGATTTCCTTCAAAATGAAATGGGACCACTACGGAAGTACCACCTTTCCAACAAAAAAAAAATCATGAAAATCGGTTCACAAATACCGGAACTATCGCGTAACATACATACAAAAAAAAAGATAAAAAGAACATACAGTCGAATTGAGAACCTCCTCCTTTTTTGAAGTCGGTTAAAAAGAGCAGCGCTTTTATTTACATCTTTGGTTTCATTGCATTTGTATGTTGTCAGTCGAGTATCCCACAAACTTGGAAATTTTTTGACACTTTCAATTGTGCACTCCGCTCGACACCACTCGACTGCGTTCTGTCCGGCTCGGAGCCGGGTGTTCATATATTTTATTTAAAAGTCCGCTCCAAACAGTGGAAACGCACCCTAAATCGGACAGGGGGAAGCGTGAAGGTTCTGGTTAGTATGGGGGGACCGCGTGCGAATTTAGGTATTTCCTTCGTATTATTAAAACAAATACACATTTTGAAAATGTATGGAATATACGTAATAGAATAGATTTGTTATTATTACAAAACTGATGACCTTCCGTGAACTATTTACCGGACTAAGGGTTTATTTTGTTTTTCAGAGGTAACTTTGGATTTTTTTTTCTATCGAGGAAACTACAAGTAATCGTGTTTCTAAAGAGTATGATTTTTATAGTGAACCCTTAAATATCTTACACATCAATTTCATAAGTAAAGCTTTAGTAATAACGATACAGCAAGAAATCACACGAACACAATTATTTCACAATTACGTATCGCTGCCTCGCCGCAGTCTTAATTTACAATTATATTACACAATTGTAAACAAAAAATAATCTTGTAAAATAATAATGAGGGGTTAGGGGTTTAGATGATTTGGGTTAATTGTAACTAACCCAATACAAGGTTCACAATAGCGTTCAATAGCGTTCATTTAATACCAATCATATTTTATAAAACACGTATGAAAATAGTGAACAATTTTGATGATACTTCTTCTTCTAGACTTGAACCCACGACCATGCTGCACCGTAGCGTTGCTTTAACCATCTGGGCCTCGGGTCCAGTTACAGAGTCGTCGAAATTATAGTATAGGTTTTTGTTATAGATCTTTGTACTAACTTTCAGCAGTCGTCGCCACTAGAGACATCTAATGAGAGATTTTTGAGTAACCTCCTCACCGCAACCGATACCTTTAGAGGTATCACAACTGATATGTGTTTATTTCGTTACAACATTGCATCGTGGTGTAGTGTGAAACTACGGACCCCTATCATTTTCGTGTCTTTCATATACGTCTTCTAGTACACACTCTTACTTGTCCTGATTCCTGGAAGAGTTCCAACTAATATTTACTAAAATATTGGGGTCTAAATTACTTAAATTTTGCTATTGTAAGCTATTTCTCGCACTTTGACAATTTACTCACTTTTCATGTCTGATCTCCCGATCTTGGCATATTCTATCGTACTGATATTAGCTCCGAATTTTGCTGTTCGTTTTTCCACTGCTAATTACGTGCTATTTCATCAATTTCTTATTTTTATATGTTGACATTGATTGACAAATATGTTACGCCTCTACAATGTATTCTTCCATAGATTATCCTATAAATTACTCTTCTTTTGATACGCAATCTTAGCAGTAGAAGCGTTTCCGCTCCTGGCTGCTCTCATTTTGGCTCTGCATTTCAAATTCAAAATTGGCTATTCGAATCTCGATTCTCTCTCTTGCTCTACCAAACGTTCGTCATTCTTGTGCTAACCTTGGAGGCGATCTGGTGTTTACCAGTCCTAATAAATATACGAAATCTCTCCTTTTTGAAGCTCTACACCCGACCTTGCTCCTACCGCGCTTACGCGTCTGCCTGATGGCCAGTTCCTCGACTGCCTCACGCTAAACCTGGTCTTCACGTTTACGCTCCTCCTACCTGGACTGTGTATCTCACCTTCACCAAGTTTGGAGCGGCAGGGGTGACTGAAGCCGACGCTCAAGACGAAGTAGAACTCCACCTCCGAGTACAAAGTAATAAATTCCACTGTTCCACTTCCGCCGCCGTCGGTGCAGCCTCTCCACTCACCGCCTTCGCGCCGAACCCGCTGTGCTCCGACCCATCACCTTAGGTGATGTCCATCACCTCACATGGTCCATCACCATCCACCATCATCCCTCGGTTTCCAGCCTTGTGGCCCGCAACTTCGTTTACCACGTGTCTCCATCTTCTCCGATCTTCACCTTCACACTACGCATACGTTGCACACTACGCCACGTCCTAACACACTCAGTTTCCTTCCAACCCGACCTTTTAGCTCTCTAAAAGCGCCCTCTGCATTACATTTATAACTATTACCCCAATGTATTAGATATAGACATTGGGGTAATAGTTATAAATGTAATGCAGAGGGCGCTTTTGTTTTGCAAAAAAAGGGCCATTCGCACTATGATACGGATTCCACCTTGGGAGTCATGTCAGCAACATTTCAAGAAGTTAGGTATACTCACGGTACCAAGCTTATAATATCTTGGTATTGCTGACGGAACTCTTAAAAAAGAAGAAGGGACTTTGAGTCAAATGTAGAGCAAAATGAACGAGAATTTTAAAAATGTTATCGATCCCAAATTAAACATTGTCACGTACTGTCCCCAGTGTCAGTCTGTGAAATTGTTTAATAAATTACCCATGAACATTAAAATTATAAACGACATAACCATTTTCAAACAAAAATTGAGATCTTTATTGTTGGCAAAGTGCTGCTACGAGTTGAAAAATTTTAAATTAATTAATTCACAATGTTATAAATTATTATTATGTTCTTTTAGTATAATGTTAATTGTTTGATTAGCTATAAGTTGACATTCAAACACAATTATATATTATGAATAAATAGATAAATTAATTAATGAAATGAAATGAATATTGAGATTTTTTTGTGAAATACAATACAGCGGTAACTGGACCCGTGGCTCAGTTGGTTAGAGCAATGCAGCATGGTCGCGGATTCAAGTCCCACCGGGTTGACGAAATTTTTCTATGTGTTCCATCTTTCTATTCACAATCATAACAAAACTAATGGAGGTTTTTCACAAATCTCAATAAATATATAAATGTTAGTTAGTGTTCATAACAATAGACGTCCTACCACAAAGTGGGTAGAGCACAGAAGTCATGAGCAGTAGATGGGATAACACTTTCGCACAATTATAATGAATACCACAATCTAAGCGAGGCTTTAACCCAGCGGTGACTGTATTATTTACTCAAATATTTTATATGCCAGTAAAGATATACATAATTTCAATAAGAAATAAGACATCCATAATATTAACCTTAGAGCCAAGTCCAAACTCATAGCACTAAAATTTAGTTTAATCTGTATAAGTTTTTACAATAAGATTCCGGAGTTTAAAAACTACATTAAAAATATTTTGATTGAAAAGTCATATTACTAAATTGTTAAATAAATATGTTTGGAAAGACGCTTTGGCTCTAGATTCCACACAAATTTAATTCAAAGTGTATTTCATAGCATTTAAGTTTATTTGAAAAGAGCAATCCCTAGAGCTTCTTGCTCGTTCTTCTCAGAGAAGTCAGCGCAGTTAACGAGCAGTAGCTTAGATGTGACGTTTTCAAGTGTAAATATATTTTACCTACGGAGGAAATGATTCTTTGACTTTGACAAATTACTTGAAAAGTGAAAAAGCACAATAGACACGCTGCATTTCTCATTCATATATCCAGTCGTCGTTTTTAACAACACTCGAAAATGAAAATAGTAGCTGCAATTTTTACGTAACCGAAAATCACTTTCGCGTGCTATATTGTACTTTGCAACCGTTAAAGATGCGCTTTTATGAATATTGCACAAGTCTTAGGGTAATCATCTACGTTAAGTCTTATTTTGCCAAGTGACGAGTCGTGCACCTGGCGGTAAGCGACACGCCTATCCGTAGACTGCTACTGGAACTGCCAGTGTCACTTAGAGCTTTAAACTGCAGAGATCTGAGGGGCACTGTCATTGCGCCCGTCACGTTGACAAGTCTCTGTAATTTCACCAGCACCCTTACCCTTGAAAACCGGAACGCAGTAATACAACACTGCTTAGCGGCAGAAATAGGTAAGGACCTCTACTGCGACTAAACTACTAAACGACTAAGTTATTAATCAAAGAAATTATTTGAAAATTATAACCTTAAATAAATTTTGTTTTTAAATGGGTTTGTTTTAAACGGTATTTCTTTGTACTAACTGTTAATTGTCCATTGTCCATCATTTTGTGTTCCTTCTGGACACTCTACTGAAAACCACGGTTATTAAAGAGACGTAGGCAGTGGAGAAGCAAATAATCTTCTTCTGTGATTTCTTAATTATTGTTTTCCTGTTAAGTTGCGAATCGTCTGAGGAGCTACTTTCTTGATGATTAATTGGGCAAGTAATTAAAGGGTTATTCATCGAGTTTTGTCATTATTGGATAGATGATAATAGTAATGTACTTAACAATTGCATTAATTGCGACCTGGATATTTGAACCTAGACTGACAAAAATATAATTTAGGCCGTTGCATGCAGTGTATGTGTGATAAATCTCCCCGTGACAATATTCATTTTAGTTGATAAAGCTAAGTTTGCTTATTTGATAATGAAGTATTGTCATACATTTTGAAGAACAAGGACAACGATATGAAATTGTGTACATTATCTTTATCGTTTAATCATCGCCGCGAAAACAAAAAAAATATGTAGGGTTTTTGTAGTTTCTGTTATTACATATTTTACATTACATTAGTTATTATTTACGTATTTCTAATTACTCTCATGCATTGTAGTTTATTAAAAAATGTGCTCCTCTTCACCTTTTTTAACCGACTCCAAAAAAGGAGGACTGTTCACGAATGAAGATTCATTTTTATAAATAGCGCCTAACTTTAATTTAGGAGCAATTACTTTAATGCTTGATTTTGCTATTTCTCCTATTCAAGGCAATTTTCTCAATATACTTTGAGTAGTGTCGTAGTGAGAACCTATTTTTATATCTCCAGTGTCAAGTCCTGTATAGTAGCGAACTAGGGGACATTTCAATAAAACTTGGCAAATAGACGTAATTCCACGTACTTTTGAGGTCGGTTTTTTTAATACTCTGTACTGATTTATTCAATAATTTATATGTATCAATTTGTCTGTTTTTATATTTTATTGTCGCGCTCAATTTTTACGTTGATAAAATCTGTGCAGAACTATCAAAATGTTTTCAAATCAACTGTAACTTTGCAGTCACGTTTGGCACTGTGTTAATCTCTGCTGGCATTAAGACAAATTTAAATTTGTAGTGGGCAACATCAATATAGTAGGAAAAATGTACTAAATACTTAATATATATTTTAATTGACCAGAATTGTACTATCTTCGAACATGTTTTATGATCTGTATGAAATGGTGTGTGAGAAAGGTAAATAATTTCTGACACATTTTAAAATGTAACAAAAATAGGATATCAATTACATTGTGAGTAACGGATATAAACGTTTGCAGTTCTAAGTAACTCGCATTTACGCTATTTATCGTTTTTTTACCCATTATTGTCTACACACTGTAGTCTTGCCGACCAGTACCAACAAAAATTACACACCACATATCTACATATATTGATTTGGATCCGTTAAAATTTCAAAGATCATGTTTATTTACTGCTACTAAGCGGCAAGATTTGAGACCCGCTTCTAAATCGTGAATTGTGATTAACATGAACCTAATTTGTCACTGATTTTGTGACAGATATTATTACAATGTTTTTTGCTTGAGATGGAAGAGGATTCTCAGTAATTGTTGCTACAAAATCGTTATTTTCATTTGAAAAAAGTTTAACAGACAGCCATTTCATACAAGTAATCAATGATACTCACTTCAAGTAATATTTTGAATCGACATGTGATAAGTTAACATTGCCATGTGAAAGTCGGTCGATTTTTCAAATATTGAATGCCATGAGATTCTGGTACACTTATAATTAAGTTTTATTGAATGTCACGATGTTTTACTAGCAGAATATTCAATTTTTTTTTTAAATTAGTCCACTAGTTTGCTATAATTATTAATACGAAAATCGAATAGAGCTTTTTTTTTCTCTATGGCGGTAGAAGTAAAAACATCTTAAGTTTGAGCTCCTATAATAATTTTAATAATTAATTACTTACACATAATCAGTGAGCCTAATTGCAATCATTTCCAATAGTATAAAGTGTCTGAATCTAGATCTAGTGTTATCTATGCTGTATATGTGCAAATAATAGTGTTTTAGTATACTGTCCTGTCCGGTACCACTCTCACTACAAAGGCACTATTCACTGTGGGCTACACATCATATAACTATGGCCAATTTCACTACAGTTTTAGAGACTCAACTTTCTCTTGAAGCCAGGCTATTTAAGAAGATGAATGAGCTGGAAGCACAGTGGAAGGCCACCTCTTCACAGCCACAAGTTGAGAACTCACAGTCACGTTTGTGGGAAGAATTTGGTGAACTCAAATCGGAGGTGTTGTCCATTCTACTAATATTGCGAGAACAAATATCTCAACTTTGCAAATCTGTTGATGACATCGAAATGCGGCACCGTAGAAAGTATCTCCTTGTAGGCGGCATCCCAGAGACTGTTGAAGAGAACCTTTCCCAGTATGTCATAAATATATTTAATGATAAACTGAGCATGAATTTATCACAGGAGAAGCTTAGTGTTTGCCATCGCTTGGGCAGTTTGACGGGCAACAAAAAGTGCCGGCCAGTGTTAGTGCGTTTCACTGAGCATTCATTGAAAGTTGCTGTGTGGAGTAAGAAGACGGCTCTCAAGGGTACACCCCATACAGTTTCTGAGTTCCTAACTCGTCAAGGGCAGGCAATGTTTATCAAGGCACGTTCACGCTTCGGTATCAAAAGGTGTTGGACGATGGATGGCAATGTTATTGTCAAGCTAAAGGATGGCACCAGGCGGAGGCTGTTCACTGAAGGTGATCTTTCGGCACTTGGTGCGACGGAGGATGAACCTCAACCAGCCAGTAAGCGACAACAGGCTACAGCTGTGGGGCCCCCTTCGCCGGCATTTTCTCCCGAATCGCGTACTAGACCTAAGCGGACTGTCAGGCCAAAAAAGTGATCTCTCTTTTCTATAGTGCTCATCATACCAGGTACTTTTGATTGTAATTTGTTTTACGTCGTAAATCTGTTTTAACATGTCTTACTGATTTTCTTTTTGTTTTGTTAGTTAATGACTACTAATATTTTGTTTTTTGAATCTACCATCACAAATCTTGTTTTTATTCCACGTTTTTCACTGCTACTTTGTTTGTTGTGGTCTGTCAATATGACATTACTTTTTTTATTATTTTATGCTTAAACTCTTGGACGTAGTATCTTAAACTGTGGCAGTGGAATATTGCATTGTGCCTGGTGTGATCTCTGTTTTTATTTTAAAGTTTTTAGTTTGTGAACGTGTAGTGTTTTTACGTTAGTTTGTTTACGTTTGTTATAACCTTTGTTATAAATTTATTTTAATTTTTTTTTCTTAGTTATGAATTAAATATCCTTTGTTTATCATGGAGTTACCTATTCTATATTAGTCAAGCGGGCGGGACAGGTATTTAGATAATTATTACTATTTTGTTTTAATTTTTTTTTTTTTTTTTTTAGATATTGTTACGTTATATTCCTTTATTTATTATTTATTTTAGAGTTATATGTCTGATGATGATTCTTTTTATTTCGCTTGTGACATTAGTTTTACCTCCACAGCTAGCTCTTACTCTCAGTCTGAACCAGAAACTTTAAGTACCCTACTGCACAATTCACTTAATATACCTCATTGTTTTAATGTCTGTCATATTAATGCACAGAGTATACCCTCTCACTACACTGACTTCCTTGAAACTTTCTCATCTCCAACTTCTACTATTCACGCCATCTTGGTTTCAGAAAGTTGGTTGAAACCTTGTCTTTCTTCTCAGTCCTTTTCTCTGTCTGGGTATTCTCTAATCCGGAATGATCGTACTGGCAGGAGGGGCGGCGGTGTTGCCATCTACTTGCGCAGTGACATTCCTTTTAAGTTACTTTTATCGTCTTCCTCTGCCTGCTCTGGTTCTGCAGAGTACATCTTCTTGGAGATTGCAGTTAAGGGTACTATAGCGGTTCTGGGTGTAGTCTATTGTCCACCTTCGGCAGATTACTTCATGCAACTTGAGTCCGTTCTTGAACCACTTTGCACTGATTACAGACATCACATAATTATGGGTGACTTCAATACGGATCTTCTGTCTAACACTCCGCAATCCACTAAGCTTCTTAATATTGTCAAGTCTGTGAACCTTTCAATCTTGCCATCTGAGCCTACTCATCATAACCCCTCTTCCAATGATACACAGCTTGACTTAATCATAACCTCTCCTGACTTCGTTGCTGGTCATGGTCAGTTGCTTGCTCCTGGATTTTCAAAGCACGACCTTATCTACATGCAATACCGATTAAGGCCACCGAAAGTTAAACCCCCTTTGGTATGGATGCGTAATTTTGGTCGACTTGACCATCACATGCTGAGGAAGGATGCCGCTGACCTTGATTTCTCTGGGGTGTATGGTGCTTCGTCAGTTGATTTGAAAATCTCCAACCTTAACCAGTGTTTGATCAATTTGTACGATGCTCATGCCCCTCTACGGGCTGTTAGGGTTAAGCGGCCTCCTGCTCCTTGGATTAACAGGGGCATTCGTATGGCTATGACTAGACGTGATCGATTGTTTCGGGTTTACAAGCGCGATAGGTCGGATTGTAATTGGACTCTGTACAAGACTGCTCGTAATAGGTGTAATGGGATGGTGAGGGCAGCTAAGCGTCAATATTTTTATAATAATGTAAGTAATTGTTCTCCTGCTAATGTCTGGAAGTTTCTCAGAACTCTTGGCTTAGGCAAATGTTCTGCTCAACCTGACTCCTACCCTTTTGCTCCTAACGACTTCAACTGCCATTTCTCGTCTGCTCCTTCTTTAGATCCCTTCATTAAAGCGAACACTATTCGACTTATTGCTTCCAGGCCCATTTCTTCTTCAGTTTCTTTCTCTTTTTCACCAGTTACAGCTGACGATTTGCGTAAAATAATTTTTTCTATTAAGTCTAAAGCCGTAGGATGTGACGAGGTGAGCAGAGTGATGATTGTCAGCATTGTTGATCAAATTCTCCCTGCTATTGTCCATATCATCAACTTCTCCTTGCAGTATGGTGATTTCCCTCGTGCCTGGCGTAAGGCATTTATTATACCTTTGCCAAAAATATCTTCTCCTATACAACTTAATAACTTTAGGCCTATCTCTATTCTTCCTTTCCTGTCTAAAGTTCTAGAATCTGTTGTTCATAAGCAAGTGTCTTCCTACACATTTTCTAACAACCTTCTAACCCCTTTCCAATCTGGGTTTCGCCCGGGACACGGCACAACAACTGCCCTACTCAAAGTTGTGGAAGACATTAGGTTGGGCATGGAGAAGCAGTTGGTCACTGCTATAGTTCTCGTCGACTTTTCCAACGCTTTTAACATGGTAGACCACGACATTCTGCTTGCCATCCTGAAGTCGCTTAACTTCTCCCCATTATCACTAGACTGGTTCTCGTCCTACCTTCGTGATCGTCAACAAGCTGTTCGCGTTGGTCCTAAAGTCTCCGATTGGCGTGATTTGGCAGCTGGTGTTCCGCAGGGTGGAATCTTGTCACCGCTTTTATTTTCACTTTTTATTAATTTTCTTTCTTTCTCACTTAGCTGCTCTTACCACTTTTATGCTGATGACTTGCAGATTTACGCGTAGGCATCTGCCGAGGACATTAATTCAGCGATTTCTGACATTAACAGCGATTTACAATGTGTTAGTGCGTGGTCAACTAATTTTGGGATATCTGTTAATCCTTTCAAGTGTCAAGCAATTATTTTAGGTGGATCTAAACAGATATCCAAGATTGACCATACTTCGCTTATTCAAGTAGTTTATGAGAACTCGATTGTTCCATTCAGTTGTAGTGTAAAAAACCTTGGTCTTTACATTGACTCCTCACTAAGCTGGACCTTACAGGTGTCCGAGGTTAGTCGTAGGGTTACTTCTTCTTTACGTTTTCTAAACCGCTTTCGACATTTTCTTCCCATTAGTACTAAGACCCTGCTCGTCACCTCCCTTATATTCCCACTCATTGATTATGCTGATGTCTGTTATCCTGATCTCAATGAAAATCTATTAGACAAGTTGGACCGCCTGCTCAATAATGCTATTCGTTTCATTTTCTGCCTTCGGAAATTTGATCATGTTTCTTCTTTTAGGTCTCAACTTAAATGGCTCCCTATTCGTCAACGCAGACAGAAAAGAATTCTCTGTACGTTGTACTCCGTTCTTTTCAATCCCCACTATCCAGAATACTTGAAATGTAAATTTCAGTATCTCTGTGACTCTCATGACCTCCCACTTCGTTCCATGAATTCACTATCACTCACTGTACCTCTCTTTCATTCTGGCTTCATGTCAGATTCTTTTACTCTCCACTCGATACGGCTCTGGAACGCTCTACCGGACGCCATCAGACGGTCTCCTAATATATTTTCTTTTAAAAATAATGTTCATGAGCATCTTCTAAATTGTTTGTCACAGCAATAATCATCATCATATTCTGTTATTGTAAGTATTTTGTATATGTATAGTATATTTGTATGTATGTAAGTGTATGTATTATATTATTAAGTAAGGTATTAGGTTAGTTTGTTATATATATAATTATGAATTTGTTTCATTTATTTTAATATAACCGTAATATTCAGTTTATTTACCGCGTTCGTGAATTTCGTTTTTCTCAGAGGTTGACTGGTAGAGAATGCTTTTAGCATTAAGTCCGCCTTTTGTACCCTTTGTATTGTGGTCAATAAAGTTTAATAAAATAAATAAAAATAAATAGAGATTGAATAGAGAGTGAGGTACCAGTATCTGTAATCTGTAGAATTTTAAATTTTATCCAAAAACATGATAGACAATCTCGGAAAACGAGTATATAACCAAAAATAGAGACGAAATTTCATTTAATTTGTTTGAAAACGGTTCTACCAAATCATTACGGTGACAATTGCGCTCCTATGGGCCAGGGTTTTTAATTTCGATGAAATGTGATTCCGTTTGTTTTTAACCGACTTCAAAAAAGGAGGAGGTTCTCAATTCGCCTGTATGTTCTTTTTTTTGTATGTATATTACGCGATAGCTCCGGTATTTGTGAGCGGATTTTTATTTTTGTTGGAAAGGGGGTACTTCCATAGTGGTCCCATTTCATTTTGAAGAAAATCATCCACCTCGAAGGGTGGCTGTTTACGCATGAAGATTCATTTTTATAAATAGCGCCTAACTTTAATTTAGGAGCAATTACTTTAATGGTCGATTTTGCTATTTCTCCAATTCAAGGCGTTTTTCTCTAATATACTTTGAGTAGTGAGAACCGATTTTTATTATCTCCAGTGTCAAGTCCTGTATAGTGGCGAACTAGGGAATATTTTAATAAAACTTGTCAAATAGACGTAATTCCACGTACTTTTGAGGTCGGTTTTTTTTGTACTCTGTACTGAGATTATGTAATTAGATGTTTTGCTGTTTTTCCCACACTACCGAGTGGAACAGCTCCCCATTGTCAGTGATATTATCTTTATTTAAATAAATATAGAATATTTTTGGGACATACGGAGTTGTACACACAGGTCAGTTGATATTTAATCCCATTGGCCTGATGTGTTTATACTCGATGCCAAACGCATTAGCATAGCCCTACAAAGGGGGAACGCTCCCACCATCTTGGGCACCTTGCCGCGGGGATCCAATTTTATTCATATAATTTAATCTTAGATTTACTTTCTAGTATTAAAGCTTTTATTGTAACTTTCCTGTAATTTGTAAATTGTATCTATAGTCCGGACCCAGCCGGGTCAAAGGAATTCGTTTTAAGTTTCAGCCTGTTTTCAGGATTTTATATTATCAAGTAAACTACAACCTGTCGTGTAACGAAGTAGACAATATTTTTAGGTGTATCGTATATTTTTTACACAACACCAAATACCTAAACTGTTTGATATAGCGAAACAGTTTTTCCCGCTTCTCAGATGACTGGCCTTAATTTAATTTGTTTTTAATATAAATTCTGTTCTCAAATTTATTAATCGCTGTCATTTAAGAAATATTATTCAATTTCACTTTTCACAAAACGTCACAAAGGGATACACAACAAAGAGCATTAAAGTCGGATAATTTTACGTATAACAAGCGGCATTTCTGTTGTTACATAAAGAGACAATTTCAGTTTTAACAACGTAAAAGGTGAAAAAGAATTTTTTTTTGGTACAGAAGAACCGCGAGCGTTTTGTACCCTTTTTTTTATTTAACCGAAAGTGCTGACGTGATTTTTTCGCTTTATTATGACTTTTTGCTAACATTTGGATGGTTTTATGTTTAATTTGTCGTGTTATATTATTGCTTATGATATCAAATGAGTTTCGGAGCATATTCAGAGCTTTAAATTGCAAAGATCTGAGAGGAACTGCCACATTCCCCCATCATTCTGAGACATAAGTTAACAAGTTCCATGTGCCTTCAATTTCATCACCATCCTTCAAAACCGATACCCATAATGCACACATTAATACTCGACGGCAGAAATAGGTAAGGTGGCAGTACTTCCCTGGACTCTTCCACAAGGAGCTCTACTGGAAATAAAATACTGCTGTATATATACGTTGCACTGCTTCATGATCCTCTATACTGGCCTAATGGTTATAAACATTTCTCGACATGCCAGTTCTCTCACGATGTTATCCGTCTTCACAGGTTTTGCTTGTAAATTTATTGGCACATGAGAGTCTCAGGGTGACGGGCGCAGTGCTATTGCCCCTCAGATCTCTGCGATATGAAACTTCGTATAGCACAGCAACTTTATGGGTAGACGTGTCGTTTTCTACATGCATTATAGCAATATCATAGTAGAATAAAACAAGTAGGGCAACTCCGTGCAAAACAACAGCGCTGCTTGTCTGTGTACGCAACCATCTCGCGCCGTTTACGGACGCACACGCGTACGTACAAAGCCGCGTTGGGACGACCAGTCCCATATCTTTCTACATAAGTATTTTCATAGTGTCCAATGAAACTCTTGGTTATGCGGGAAGGGTACTCTGACCTGTGCGACCAAACGACTAGTGTTGTGCAACGCTAGAGCACATGTTCTTAGGTTATGCAAATGTGTACATGGCGCGCTGCGACGTTGGCATGAGGTCACCATACAACAACTACGGTAACTTTTTGTATGATATTCTACTATATAATCCTGACGCAATTCGCGCCCTATCATACTAGTTCTACAGGCGCACGAATTGTTCCTTCTATCACTTGCTATATTATAAAAAATGTTGTGATGTAAATAATGAATTTTTATCAAAACCGTCTAAAAACCGTCAAAAACTTTTAACTCGAATGTTCTGAATAGCTCGGACAGCGCCCTTCGATTCGAGAACTATATCCAATCGAACGATTCGGTTAATATATCGAAGAGTTGCAATCACAGAATTGTATAAGCTATCCGGGTGCCTCGAACAGTCGAAGTTGACCTAGCTATGTGTTGAAGCGAGCTTTTAGAGTCGGTCAAAATAAATCCACCGATTATAAAGGGACTTTTCAAGGAATTGAAAGTAGGATAGCAATTCCCCAAAGGGATATTACTATTCTTAAGCAATTTACATTAGTCTCTGCATAATATCATTGAGACAGTATAAATCCTTTTTATTCACCGATTCGTTCTAATCCGGAATTTATACTCAAATGAGGCAATGGGCCAAGCTGATAAGTCAATGGGGGGTGTAATGGACGTTTAGATATATTGACTAAGAGAGTTTCACAACCTATTTGTTATCCCTTCGGGGAATCGTGCTCAGTTGTTCTTATAACGGTCCTTTTATTGGCCGTTGCTGTAATTTTATTCCCTGTACATTTTATCTTGCTAATTGGTCTTAATTAAGGTTGGTACAGATGTAACTTTAACACCATGAGGAAAGTATTATGTTTTATAACCGCTCACGCGATGCGCTCCTCCTACCGCAAAATGGCAGCTATTTGATTTGCCAAATTAGAAAAGGATTCAGTTTGAATACAAGTTTTTATAAATAAAAATTATTGTTCTGCATTGCTAAATAAATACCCTCCGTACTACTAACAAAAACATCTCAAATAAAAT
This sequence comes from Hyposmocoma kahamanoa, assembly GCF_003589595.1. NCBI lineage: Eukaryota > Metazoa > Arthropoda > Insecta > Lepidoptera > Cosmopterigidae > Hyposmocoma > Hyposmocoma kahamanoa. Next base: position 915,401 of record NW_020655294.1, read on the forward strand.
GCAGTAATACACCGCAAATCCTGCACTTAAAAAGCACTAATTAAATTTTTGGTGTACTTGGATAAATATGATAATATTATGTTTGAGTGGTTCTAGCGTTTACCATGAAATTACTGCTTAAAGTATAGTTTATAAACATTTATATTCAGGGTAAACTTAAAAAACGCTATTACGGTATGTTTTCAATAAATAAACCCCGAAATCACCAGCCCAAACAATTACACACACGATTGTCGTGACGTATTTATGAAGTTGTTTATTTTTTTAAATTACAGACCCAGGCATTAAAAACTTTATGGTTTGCTAGACTAGTTACCGAAATAGCAATTAATATTAGTTCTTTTACCTGTTATAACTTCGATATCCGATAAATCGGTGTAAAATCATCAACGGCACCTCTAGGTGTAGTATGCGTCTACGGCTGCATGTATCGCGTGAGCGGATATCTTAAATATAGTAGCAGTAGAGGTCCTTATGTATTGCTGCCGCCAAGCAGTAATGATCATTACTGCATTCCGGTTTTGAAAGATAAGGGTGGTGGTGAAATTACAGGCACATGGGACTTGTGTCTCATGGTGTCGTGTGCAGTCGCAGTGCCCCTCAGATCTTTGCGATTTAAAGCTATGACATTGCAGATGCTCGCTTACCACCAGCAGCCGCACGACTTATTCGTCCCGGCACTTGGCACTATATAAAAGGTGCATATGTGAATCATGTCCATAAACACGTCTGATACAAGCTCCTTTATCTCATAGTAATGGGAAAAACCGCTGATAGAAAGAAGTCTTGACTGACATAAGACTTACGTTTTACGAGAAGAATTACGTTTGCATCTTTTAATTGTAAAAGCTTTAAGAGGTCGATCGACCTTGTAAGGAACCTTTGTAAGACCTCTGATGTGGTGGCACTTCAGGAGACTTGGCTCCTGCCTCACGATCTGCCACTTGTTGGAACGGTCAGTGTAAATTTCGAGTATACCTGTAAGTCTGCCGTTGATACATCTCTAGGTATTCGTAAAGGGCGGCCGTTTGGCGGTGTAGCATTGTTATGGAGAAAAGGCATTTTCGATACAGTTTCCGTGCTGAATTGTACCAGCGATAGATTAACAGCAATCAAGGTTACCATTGCAAACAAAGTGTTAATCATATTCTCTATATATATGCCGTATGACGACCAATCTGTTGACAGTAGCACAGAGTTTTTGAGTTGTTTAGGGGCAATAGACGCCATCATAGAGAACAATGACTTACAAGACATATTTATGTTGGGGGATTTTAACGCGCATCCTTGTAAGAGGTTCTGGATGAAATTACAGCAATACTGTGACGATAGGTGTTGGAAATGTGCAGACACTGAATTTTTAGGGATAGATTCTGGCACTATAACATTTATAAGTGAAATTGATGGTAGTAGGGGATGGTTGGACCACTGTGTTGTTACCCAGTAAGCCTTCAGCTCAGTGTTGAGTGTACATGTCCAAAATGACGTCCAGTGGTCTGATCATTTTCCGCTTGTAATACAGTGTAGGCTAGGAGCTATAGTACCGAAAGTGATACTTGATGATAAGCCACCTAATAAGGTTGTATGGCATACAAGAACTAATGCTCAAATTGCACAATATCATGACGTTTGTAATAGTGTACTAAAAGAATTACATTTTCCTGAAACTTTTATGCAGTGTGCCGATAAATTTTGTAACAACAACAGTCACTTACTTGCCTTAGATAATCTGTACGAGTTAATAATAAGTACCCTAAGCGATGCTGCAGCTAAATCACACAACATTATGGTACATCGTAGGAAGAGTCCCGTCATTGGGTGGAATAAGTACGTGCGGGAAGCTTATGAGGACGCCCGGCTGAAATTCCAAAATTGGCTACTGCTTAACAAACCAGTCAACGGAAAAACGTGGGAGGACATGCGTGACAGTAGAAAAGTTTTTAAAAGTAGACTTAGATGGTGTCAGGGGCACCAAGACCAGATTAAAATGGATATTGTCGCCTCGCATCGTGAGTCTAAAAACTTTGGTCAGTTTTGGAGAGCAACAAATAAGCTAAATATCAGACCGGGTCGACCAGTGAATGTGGGCAATTGTACTGAACCCAAGGATATCGCAAACCTATTTAAAAATCACTTCAAGGTAACGTCAACGCGGGGTGAGGTGGACCGGATGATCGGTGCTGAGTCGTCACTGACTGGTGATGTGCCCTTGCGTTTTTCAGCTAAGCAAGTCGCGACAGTCATAAAGATAAAGAAGAGTATGACTAGAGGTAAGTCACCGGGCCATGATGGGCTCAGCATCGAGCATCTGAAATTCGCAGGGGTGCACCTTCCCAGAGTGTTGTCGATGTTTTATTCTTTATGTATATCTCACTCTTATCTTCCAGTGGAAATGATGAGAACGGTAGTGGTTCCGTTGGTAAAGAATAAAACAGGCGATATAACAGACGTGTCCAACTATAGACCGATCTCTTTGGCAACGGTGATAGCCAAGGTCTTGGATAGTCTGCTGGACACAAGTTTGGATAGATTTATCAACCTACACGATGCTCAATTTGGGTTTCGGCCCAAATTATCTACTGAGAGCGCCATCTTGTGTCTGAAGCAGACTGTTCAATATTATTCATGCAGGAAGACACCGGTATACGCCTGCTTTCTAAATCTTTCCAAAGCATTTGACCTGGTGGACTATGACCTTTTATGGAGAAAGCTAGAAGGAACGGGAGTACCGAAAGAAATCGTGGCTATATTGAGGTATTGGTACCTCAACCAAGACAATAATGTCAAGTGGGGAGAGACATTGTCTGACACGTACAGGTTGAAATGCGGTGTGAGGCAGGGGGGTATTACATCTCCGAAGCTTTTCAACTTGTACGTTAACGAGTTAATCGTGGGGCTCAGCGGCAAACCAGTCGGGTGCTCCATAGACGGCGTCACTGTGAATAATTTGAGTTACGCAGACGACATGGTGCTGCTGGGCCCCACGGCGGGCTCTGTCAGACAACTGCTTGATGTATGTGTGAAGTACTGTGTTGATCATGGATTGGCTTACAATGCTGTGAAAAGCGAGTTCATGATCTTTGAGGCCCAAGGAAAACATGTCACTTACGAACCAGTCATAACACTTAATGGCACACCTCTTAAACGAGTGAAACTTTTTAAATACTTAGGACATTACATTTCCGAGGACCTCAAAGATCATGCAGATATTGAGCGTGAACGTAGAGCGTTAGCCGCGAGGATTAATATGCTGGCCCACAGGTTTGCACGTTGTAGTAACCAGGCCAAGATCACGCTGTTTAAAGCATATTGCCAAACGTTCTACACGTGTGCCCTGTGGACCAAATATTCTAAAAGAGTGCTGGATTCGCTTAGGGTTCAGTATAATAATGGGTTCAGAATGCTGTTGGGGCTGCCGAGATATTGCAGTGCGTCTGGCATGTTCGCGGAAGCGCGAACAGATGACTTCTTTGCCATTATGAGGAAAAAAACAGCTTCTCTGTTGCATAGATCGCGTAGCAGCTCGAACAGCATTCTGAATATGTTCTGGACTAGACCAGCGGAGCCCATCCTTGGGCATTTTGTAAAAAGGCTTGTGTTCCAGAACACCTAGTCTTAAAATTAATTGTTCAACGTGTATATTTTATACTAACATAGTAAATAAGTTTTTATTATTGTAATTACTAACAATTGGACCTTAGTCGTCTTAATAAAGAAGATTTATTATTATTATAAGAGAATGGACTAGATTTGCGAGTGCCACTCAGCCTCGCCAGAGATAGGAATAGATATGCTGAGCTGGCTGCGGACCTTGACTGAGAAACATTTTAGGAAGAAGAAATATTTATTAGTCTTCACCTCTAAACTTTACGTACCTTATACACATATTAGTTATATACTATATATAGTAATGCTGGCATTACTGTGTGATTAAAAACTTTATGTGGCACTGGAACTGTTATGGATAGGCGTGTCGCTTACTACCAGGCCTACGACTTGTTCGTGCCGTCACTAGGTATTATAAAAAAAAATTACGCTGGGGCTGAGATTTATAAAACGTACGTAGAGTTTAATAATTTTAACTTTTTTTATAAAAAAAATATTGTCGAATTGAGAACGTACTCCTTTTTTGTGATGTCGGTTAAAAATGGTGAGATAAACAAGTTAACACATACGTTGTCAGTCACATACGTTGCTCTGATACCAAAGTAAGTAAATAAAACACTTGTATTATGGAAATCAGAAATAACGACGGTACAAACGCACACATAAAAATTTAGAATAAAATACAATACAATGATTTCGAAATTTCAGAGAGAGGTGTTATTCCTTTTTGTACTTAAAAAACGAGTTGTTACTTTAACCGAACAAAAAATTTATGATTCAACTGACTTTATACTTCAAAATCTCAAGTTCCAGTTAATTTATAAAACGATTAAGCCAAGAAATAATTACTAAATAAGAAAATTAACAAACAATTAGGAAATTTTCTCGAGTTTAAAAAAAGTCTCGACTATAGTAATTAGTAAGTCTGAAAAGTTTCCTCGCATCTCCAAACTTTTGGGACTTAAAATAAAAACCTATTTTTTCTCTAGAAATGCAGAGTAAAAAGTTAATACTAAACAAAATTACAATAGCCCCACTGAAAGAATGCTTACATTGTTGTTTAAAAAAATATCAAGTTCTCCGAGACCGTGGCAAGTATAGATATAACAATGACTGTAATCACCACAGCCTATAAAAAAGTATAGGTTATTATAACATAGTACTTTCGATTGTACACCTGACGATAAGTAATGATGGCCATTTGTATCATGAAACTAAGTGTATCGGGTACAGTTGAAAAGTTTGTAAACCGCTAATGTGCCGTGACCAGGATCACGGCAATAAAATAGAATACTCCGGTCCACATAATTTATTTCATAAGTAAAGTCGAAAGAAAAAAGGAAGACTCTAACAAGAAAAGGGTATAAAAAACAAGTATAACGTTACAAAACACTCTCCACTTAAGTACTAAAACGTGAGACAGACTTACCCCGAAAGGGTCGAGTTAAACAATATACAATATTAAATTTTCACATGATTTAGGTTGGGAACTGGCAAAAGTATCAAAATTAGACGGGCAGCACTGCTCGCTTCAGCGATTGAGCAAAGAGTGACGACGAAACGAAAACAAAATGAGAATGGCAAACAAAATGATGCAAGGAGGTCGCATCGTCACACAGTTATACGTTCCATTGCCACTGAAAACGTATAAATTCCCAGAACCACATTGCACCAGCGTAGTGGACAATGGCCTAAACCCTGTTCTCAAAGAATAGCCCAGCAGTGGAGTATGTAATGGGCGGATGATAAACGATGACTATTGTTTCTTTTAAAGTAACAGGACGAACAAAGCGTACGTAAGCGGCTCGCCTACCTATAACAATTGCAGTGCCACTTTGAACTTCAATCGCAAAGATCTTGATGGGCACTGTCAGCAGTGACAGTGCCAGAGCAGGGTGCAGACCCTTCACTTTGTGGCATAAAATTGACAAATCCCATGTGCCTATAATTTTACTAGCGCTCTTGAAAACCGAAGCACAGTAATGCTTCCATACTGCTCTGTTAAATGGAGCGTGGAATAGTCTAGAATATTCGAGTGAGATAGAATGTCTGTATACATCAGGGGGTCCTCATTCGCGGTTTGTACTAAATAAGGTTAAACTTTTTACTTCACACTAAAAACTCCAATTTTTTTTTCTTATTCTTGGGGTTCCTCTCCTATCAGAGGTTGGACAGCATCATAATAATCCTAACCTTAGACTTTGCCGTTCTAAAGAGCAAAGTGGTAATACAGAAGAACCATTTCCTCAAGTTCTTTGCCCGGGAGTGCCGTCTCTTACCGATTTTTCATTTTCCAGCAATTGTGTCTTAGATGATAAGCTCGACGAATTTGTACTTATTGTTTCTCGTAATGTGACCGACATCTTCCTACACTTAATAGTGTGTATAATCTCCAGTTTTATGTTTGGCTTATTGAGTACTTCCACGTTTGTAAACCGGTCACACCGTGAGAATTTCGAGATACGGCAGTAAACCCACATCTCAAAAACCTCCAGCTTCCTTTTTGTATTCTGTGTGAAGATCAAAGTTTCTACGCCATATCAAGACTGAGAATACATAACAGTGTACAATGAGGTATCAGTGCAATCTTAAACTGAGACGAAGATTCCTATCACACAGCACCATGCGGTAATTTCAATGCGGACTACGATTTCTTGAGCATGGTCTCCAGTCATTCACCCAACTTCTCAAACCCTTGAACTTATTGACCTTTTCCATTACTTTTTTCCCAATAGATTATACCTTAGTATCTCATGGCTTCTTTGAGATCAACAAGTATTCGTATCTTTGCATGTTTTGCAATTTGATCTCTCCTGGTGCTAAGTATGGCGACGGTGTGGCGAACGATGTTTGTCTTGTAAATGTCTACAAATTCTAGCCTCAAATAGCCCTAAACTATAATTTTGGTAAATACTGATGTTGACAGTGTATTCCATTCCTTTGCCGTACTTTATATTGTTATTTTTTATTACTTCAAAAGATGTTCCACATATAACAGCACAACAATGTTACGCAACGCGGAACAGCAGATGGCATCAAATAACATTGTAGTGGTGAGAAATCACTATCACCATTACAGGCTTGGGTATGTCGCGGACGCTTTTACTCCAAATAAAAACAAATGTCCCACCCATCCAATCTCGTCCGCGTTTACGGTTTCTGGTTTGGTTTAAAGTTCACGAGCAGAGCGTTCTGTATTATTGCAACAATTGTGTCGAAATATCAGGAAAATAAAAAGAAATCTTATCGTGATATATAGAAACCTGTAATTAGTGATAATGATTTTTAAGTGAATAACCACGAAAGTTTTAAAATTCGTATAGATATCTATATATCACATCATATTGAATTATATATTAAATATATAATATATAAAGTATTAATAACTCAGTAATTAGTGATAATCATTTAATGTGAAGTCATGTGATGAAACACTGACACAAAATAATCAGCAATTTCTCAACTAAGATAAACTTTAATATCTTGAACCATACACAAACAGACCATGAAACGCAATTGTGTAACAATGCAACAGTGAAACAGAAATGTCTGTTTAATTCGGTAAAACATTTTACAAATTAAACGCAGTACGATTTTGCAGGACAGAAACTAAGGCCCGATTTGGAAATGCATCACAAGCTCTCTTGTATGAATAGACTCTGTTCATCGATATCTCGGATGATACCATCTCCAAATACACAACTTTGTGCGTTCACCGCTAAAAAGACTCCATTTGCTGCAGACCTTCAGTTCCAGAACAAGTCACTAAATATATCTTGTGACATTTAGTTCCGTAATCACTTAGATGGGAAAGTCAACTGGCGTCCAAAAAGCTCGGTGTTATCAATAGGGCTAAGTGGTATTTCATTTTGGAGCAGAGACTACTTCTAGTATTACTTCAGAGACGATTTCTACTTTATAAGTCACAAGTCCGGCCCCACGTAGAATACTGCTACCATCTTTGGGCGGGAGCTCCCGGATGCCAACTTGGACCCTTTGACACGATTCAATGACGTGCTATGAGAGTTGTTGACGATCCTGTGTTTACTGACGATATTGACCCACTGTTCTCAATGAGAGACTTTGCCTCTATAAGCTTTTTCTATCGCCTGTACAATAATCGAACTGTTTGAAATGATGCCAACAGCAACATTTTGTCATCGCTTTTCAGGGAATCCATCGTCATACTCGAGCCGAGACGATCTCGTACTGTATGGTTTTGGAGGAGCTTCCTCACACGTACAAGTAGGTTGTGGAATGAACTACTTGTTGGGGTTTTCCTGTAGGAATAAAGGAGTGGTACATGGAGTTCTAAGGGGTTGGCAACGCGCTCGTAATGCCCCTGGTGTTGCAGGCGTTTATAGGAGACGGTGACCGGTTTCCATCAAGTGGGCCGTATGCTTATTTGCTGCCTCCATAACTTAAAAAAGACGAAGGGCCGATGTTTGGCTAATTAGTGCTCAATAATGATTTTGAGTCGTATCTGAAGTTTACCGAAGAGGCACATATGTAATTGTTGATTGCGTTTGTTTGATCCCTTGCTGTATCATTATTGTAGTGTATGCGGATTATAGACAATCCGATTATCCGATATTTATCTCGAGTGTATACAGCAAATTTGCGGGTCTGGTAGGGGCTGTCGGTGTTTGACCATCAACCCGGAGGCACATGATGGTCCGTAGGCGACCCAAATACCAATACGCTATTATTACTTGTAGGAGCGGACACTATAGATAATACTAAAGCTCTGTACAGTTATGAAATTAATGTATGAGATAATATTTAAGGATTTACTCTATAAATCATATACCTTAGAAACACGATTACTAGAAGTTTCCTCGATAGAAAGAAAAGTGAATTTATCTCTAAAAACTAAATAAACCCTTAGTACGACGTAAATACTTTACGGAAGGTCGTCGGTTTTTTAATAATAACAAAACTACATGTTTTCTATAACACATACACTGCACATTTTCAAAATGTGTAATTATTTTAATAATACGAAGGAAATAAAGAAATTCGGACGCGGTCCACCCATACTAGCCAAAGCAGACACGCTTCCCCCTGTCTGCTTTAAACCTACTTCTGCCTTCAGACGTGTAGGTTGTATCCCTTGTGCTTACGCATGACTGTATAAACGTGTGGCTTACGCACATATATACGGAGCGCATAGAATACCTGAAATCATTTAGCTCCGTGCCCTCTTAAGTACTGAATGACGTTTTATTAATTAAGCAAAATTTTAGATATGTCAAAAATAATACGTAATCATGGCGTAATTGCTGACATGCACTTCGTACATATTTATGAATGAAGGCAATTGATTTACGTAAAATCTTAATATCGAGTCGTTATACGTAAGATGGATTTATCGATTCAAGTTGCTATGTATCATTTCGTAAGAATTAAGTATACGAAGCCGTAAATTGTTTTTAAAGCACTACTCTCAATCTCCGTCATTACTTTCAGCTTTCCTCCTCTCGTCATCTTTGTAGAATCACAAAACATGCCATTAATTTTAATTTAAATATTGTAATTTACTTAGATGTTTGTTTTCATTATCGCTATTTAACAAACGGAATTAATAATAGAATGAATACGTAAAATTTCAGAAGCATCCATGTATTTAAACTTCTTTTTTATGATATCTAGTGACGGGACGACCAAATCGTGTGTCTGGTAGTACGCGACACGCCTACCCGTTGCAGTACCACTCAAAGCTTAGGTCTACCTGAGACATAAAGTTGACAGGTCCTCGGGCTTGTAGTTTCTCTAGCACCCTTACAGCTTAAAACTAGAGCTCCATTTATTGCTTCTGAGCTTTAGCTCACATTACTACTCGGTGGTAAAAACAGATATGGAGACAGTACCTCCCTGGACGAAATCTTTCTTATGGGGCGCTACTACTACTAGAACTTTTTTCTGTACATGCTCTGTACTTCTAATTTCTTTTCTGTGATTGTAACCTTGTCAAATAGTTAATTGTATTGCGACAATTTTAATCGATAACCCGATTGCCAAATCTGACGATTATGAAAAACAACAATTTGGACATGCCAGCAGTTTTTCTTGGTGAACTAGACACAATTCTAAATGTATCTCAAGTTTCCTAAGTTGTCTATCGTTTCGAATAATTTGAATCAGATAGCCAGAATAAATATTAATATACAAATAAAAAATAACTGTGAACAATTTTGCAGGCGATTAATTGTGGGTGTGTGATGCGTTGATATAACACAACAAAGTTAAAATGTGCCAAGCAACCATATGAATTATCTGGTCTGAAACTAACTGCAACCAATTCAGAAAAGTTCATTTCCCATGTTCTTTTTTTTTATAAAATGGCGGGATCAGAACAAGGTCATGTGCCTGATGGTAAGCTACATAACAGCTGCAGTGTTACTCAGAGCTTTAAATTGCAAAGATCTGCCACTGCGCCTGTCACCCGAGATTTAAGTTGACAAGTCCCAACCGCTTGTAATTTCACTAGCACCCTCACCCTTCAAGACCGGAACGCGGTAATTCTCACATTACGGCTTGATAGTAGAGATAGGTAGTTAACTCTATTGCTACTACAACTACTGATAATTGAATCCTGGATCAAACAAAAGACTTAAATTGAAAAAGAAATATTTTACAAAGGTTCAAATCCTGTTCAATATCCAAATGACTTGAAAAAATAATTGTACACCCAACAAAGCCTTGACAGAATAGCAAAATGACTAAGATTACTTTTAGAACCTGATACGGTGAAGAGCCTATAAGCTCTCTTCATATTCTACAAGGACAATCGAAGGAACCATTAACAACTTAACGTAAGAAGATTAAGTGAAGTCATTATGTACGGTCTGTGATAACCGCCGACGCGATAACCACCATAGCTAACGAATCGACAGACGATTATTACCCCTAAGCTTTCTTAAGACGATGACTACCTTTGAACCCGATTTAAACCCAAGCTTCTTGAGATCATTCCCCTAAACATACCGCTTAAAACCGTAATTGTACGTTAAATCTGTATTTAACGTACGTAACTTCCTAACGCTGTCCTTCTCTATGTTTTTTTTGCACTTTCCAATCACCTTTGATTTCCTTTTCCCTCGGTGTCATCGTTTGATGAAATTTTTGCACATTCACGTTTTATGATAGAAGATACTCACGGATTGCCTTTATATTCCAGATACATGCTTCTATGTGAACTGGCTGCTAAACTAAATGTTTAAAATTTGCAAATATGTTTAAATTCTGTACTGTTACTACAAATATTGTCTTCAGCAAGCAGAAGATACAGGATCTCCTTCCAGATATACTTCTTGCCAAGTTTCCAATTATAAATTTATGTTCCTTCTCGTCATCAGGATAATATATACATCCAGCGACATTAAAACTTTGTTTTGCGTAGGAAGTATCGATTGAAGCCAAAAAGAAACAGACCATGTTTTCCTATGTGTGTTGAGTTAAGCAACGATGAATTTCTACGCACGTTACTGGAGATTGTTTCATTGTTGCTGTGCATTTACATATGTTAATGTGACTGTACAATGGAATGGAGTTCAAGAGTTCTCGAGTGGCAGTTACGTACTAGAAAAGGCAGCGTGGACAGTGTCATATCTTCTACTAAGTTTTGATTATAGTGCCTTCCCTACCTAACCTTTTATACGGGAACGGCACTATTACCTGTGCAAGCGTACAACCTACTCAGGAACCTTATTTGTCAGATCCTGACCCAATATGACCGTTGACAAAGACTTCATCTGGTTCTAAAACGGCAAGTGCCTTGGGTGAGAGTCCCTGGGTTCACGTAAAGCACCCTCCCTGTGAACTCTGTGGACTGTGGGCCTGCTCACCTCCCGACGACGAAGCGTCTCTCCAATTCCAAAATTTCTAGGCGGCTGGAGAGACTGGAGGATATCTAGCGTAAACAAATCCCTCCCCACAAGTTGAGCCGTTGATTTAGTGAACGCTACTGACCGATAATTGTGGCGATCTTTGGGTGAGGCTTATGATGATTAACCCTTGGTCTGAACCAATTTGCGCGCCTCAGCCCCGTGTCCATACTAAACATGTATTTTAGAGCGGTTACACACGCGCGCGATTTTATGCAGCGATGCAAACGCGATGCAAGCGCACGACTATATAGTCTAAAAGCTGCTAAAAGTCGTGTCGTGGCTTGCTGATGCATTTATGATGATAGAAGCAATGGAGAAACATACTGACCACTGGGTTCTGACCCGCAATTGGTCCTTAAGAGGCTTCAGTTTATTTATAGGTAGCTGGAAAATCAGAGCCAAATGTAAGGGAAACCTTTAAAAAACCCTCTTATATAGAAAAGGTGAAATGATACTTTATTTGGGGTTTGTTATTTCGACTGAAATTTCAAAGGTATTACACATTATATTATCATAATAAAACACAAACACAGAGTATTTTTGTTCAATAAAATAAATAATTATCTTTCCAAAACTGAAAAAAATACCAGAATCATAAAAAATATTAACAAATACTCCTTAGATCACAATTTACTGAAAATTAAGAGAAATAAGTCGCAAAAAGAACTCCCCACTGTCAGCAGGTTATACTAACCGAGAGTCATGGGCGCAGTTAATCATGTTAAAGCGCTGGATAGGATTAAACGGGCACCCTAATTTATTTAACCTAGTTTAAGCATTTGAAGCCACTTTCAACTAGGACGATACGTCACTTTACTAAAATATTTTTTAACCCGGCGCCAATGACAGTGGGTCATATTGACCCAAGGCGATTTACAACGGACATATTTTTGTCTTATGCCGATTGCGCCATTTCAACGTTTGAGTAGTTGGAGTTACAACCCTCCTCTACCCGACTCGCTGGTGACGCCATCTGTGCAGCCAAGTAATACGTGCGTTAAGTCAAAACGGGTCAATATGACCCAGCGTCATCCCTGGCGTGGTATTTTTGTGACTGACATTGATTGGTAGTTAATTAATCTTATTCCTGCTGCTTGATGCATGCTGACAGACATCAATTTAATCATTTGGCACCACTACATAAACTTTCCAAAGCATTTGTAGAACAATGCCAAAAATGTATCCTGCGGGCAATAAAACTGCATTATCGATGAGATGCTAGTGGTATTCAAAGGACGATGCAAATTTGCGCAATACGTACCATCCAACCTCTGGCACTCGCAAGAGATGTCAAGTATGTCCGTTCAAAAAGGATAAAAAAACATCTCATACATATAATGCACGCTAGATTTACATATACTACCTATATACCTGACCTATAAAAGAAAAATTAAAGTTATGTTTTCAATGTTGATTTCGCACGTGTTATTGAGAACGCTAATTAAATATTTATTTTTCCGCTCACTCGTTGCGCTCCTCCTACCGCAAAATGGCGGCTATTTGGTTTCGCAAATTAGAAAAGCATTCAGTTTAAATACAAGTTTTTATAAATAAAAATTATTATTCTGCATTGCTAAATAAATATCCTCCGTACTAGCAACAAAAACATCTCAAACAAAATGCAGTAATACACCGCAAATCCTGCACTTAAAAAGCACTAATGAAATTTTTGGTGTACTTGGATAAATATGATGATATTCCGTTTGAGTGGTTCTAACGTTTACCATGAAATTACTCCTTAAAGTATAGTTTATAAACATTTATATTCAGGGTAAACTTAAAAAACGCTACTTACGGTATGTTTTCAATAAATAAACACCGAAATCACCAGCCCAAACAATAACACTCACGAATGTCGTGACGTATTTTTTATTTTTTAAATGACAGACCCAGGCAATAAAAACTTTATGATTAGCTAGAGTAGTTACCGAAATAGCAATTAGTATTAGTTCTTTTACCTGTTATAACTTCGATATCCGATAAATCGGTATAAAATCATCACCGGCACCTCTAGGTGTGGTATGCATCTACGGCTGCATGTATCGCGTGAGCGGTTATACAATTTATTGTTATTATTTTTATTTCGGTACATGTCTTGAGAACCCTTACTTAATACGTATTTGTTAAAATTTAGACAACTACTTTAATTTTACAAAAAGTTACCGATGAAATTCGGGTCACAATGACCCGGCGTCATCGTTGGCGTAATTATTTTCACGTCATTGGCGCCGAGTTACAGGTCAATATTAATATACGAAATTCCATTTCATTTGTGATGCCGCGTAATGGTAACAATAGTTAATAATAGCGCCTGTTATACCGTCTTTTGCTTTGTATTTATTGGTATCTGTGTTATATTATTGTTTATGAGCATTTGTTGTGTATTATTCAAACAAAGCATAAAAGACGTCCAAGCGCTTTACCCTGGCTGACACCTTTAAAATAATTTCTAATTGTATTTACAATAGAAAAATATTTGCTTGATTTCATTGTTATTCCTACACTAATATTGTGTTAGAAATGTTAAAATGGTTGCGTTAAATAGAACATATTGAAACGCTCGATATCTTAGTCCTAGCAACTTTGTCAAACGCTTCACGAAACAACAAATTATTAAAAAAAGAAAATCCTTGATATTTATTTCAAAATATCATTATTGCAACATAACAGAATCAAAATGTTTACATAATAAACTAAATAGTACACTAAGCATGGTGGAGGTATTGTTCAAGGACTCAATAAAAGCAGATAGTCAGCGACAGGAATGTATATTATCCGGACTTCCCTTCAAAAATAGCTATGAGACGAGCACGTTCTTTGGGATTGCTGACAAAGAGCATCATTATGACCACAATAGCTCTGTTGGACAATGGAAATGATGCAATAAAGATATTAATATTTTGCATTGATATCATTATTCAAAGAGTTTCTAAAAATCCTTTTCTATTCTGTGCAATAAAAGCATTACTAAGCTACAAGTGTGGACTTTATATTATATAGTCCCAAAATGACTAAATCGACTGTACGTAATCCACTTTGCGCAGACTAATCCTTCAAGCGAGCTCGAACGGCCTAAAGTAGTCGTACGAGAAATCTATTTGTGGCTTAAATCTCGGGACATTCATTTCAGTTGTTATGTTACATTTTATAGATTGAATACAATTTATGAGCGTACAATTTATGAGAGTGATGTTTTGAAAATAAACTATGTACAATCAGAACACAAGAAATCTTAGTCTTACTGCATTAAAACGTACAATGTGTGAGTTTGAGAGCGATTGCATTTGTGTGTTTAACGCCTTTTTGGTGAAATCTTCTGTACATTTTTCTATAACATAAAACGTAATAAAGTGGCTCTGGTACCAGCAATGTCAAATAGATTGGTTCTTTAAGGCTATAAGCAAAAATACAAACTACTGCCGTTGGTTGTTACGTTTAATGTTGGATTTATTTTATAGTATGGTTACTATGAATTTGTAAGACATGTATTGTATTGCACATGTATGATTCAAACCTTAGAGTAGACTTTTAAGGACGTAATCCAGTTCAAAAAGCAAAAAAAATCCTATTAAATCTCTCTTTCTCTCGTCTCCCAAAAGCAATAAAAATAAATATTAGCCATTGTTTTTATATTGAAATGAAATTAATTGAATTGATTCTATTTGTATCAGACAGAGTTAGTAAAAAAAATTCTAAAGAAAGTTACTAAAGTTAAGTGCCGCTCATTGGCGTGCAATTGATATTTATCTTTAGTCAGTTTAAGTTAGTCATTAATGTATAAAATAAATAATAAGGGGCCAAATACTCTGCCCTGTGAAACACCAAAATCTATAATTACGTTTGTAATCGGAGATCATAATTGATTGATATTAAAACCGTCTAGGGTTAGCCTAACTATATTTTTGTCTTAAAATTCAAGCTTCATTTGCTTAATAACGCTATAAACTTATACTTGTTGTAAATGGTAAAGACTAGACATCCTTTTTGCGCGTCTCTCAGCGCCGACTATTAATTTCACCGGCGCAAAATTGTCGTGGTGAAAATGTTCTATTTTAATGAAGTATCAACATCTTTATTAATTATTCACTATATTTCAGTACAATGAAAATTAATTACATTCTTATCTACGTATATGCTATTCATACTAGATTTAATATTAAGAGCCGTTTTTTATTGTTATGTGATTTTTTTACAAATCAATACGTCCAATGAACAATACGCCAACTTTGTTATTTGGTCATTTTCTCTTATTTATGTAAACAGACATAGTTATTTACTAATATTATGTTCCCCAAATTTCGTAAAAAAAAAACACAAAAAACAAAATAAAAACAGAACAGGTACAAAAATTGTATTCGTAACATTTGAACCCGGGGTCGGTTTACAGTTGCAACGGAACCCGACCAAGCCCAAATGCGAGTATCGTGTGATCCCGAGGCTGGTTGCTTGTCAAAAACCGTCCCGGGTTCAGTTGCAGCTCGAGAGATGACATTAAATTTGTATTGTCTGAACCCGAATTTATTTGTTAAGCTTGTTTATGCTTATTATGTAATAAGCTTGTTTCCGAACACTATTCCAATGAAGTAGTTTTTTTTTAAGTTATTGATTAATGTTCCAAAATATTTTTTAATTTACGATTCTAACCTAACTCAAAAACTACCGAAGTACATATCCAGAAACCGTCGGTTTAAAACAAGTTATTTAAGTATGGCGGGTATTATGCATACATAGTTTAAAGGAAAATTATATTGCATATTAGTATTGTATACAGTTAAATACATCCACAGCATTCCATAGTCTTGAAGCAACAAGTTGTACTAACATCTATCGAAAATGAATTCTGGGTTAGACGATACAAATTTAATGTCACCTCTCGATCTGCAACTGAACCCGGGACTGGATGCTACTCAAATTTCATTGTTTTTGACAAGCTACCAGTCCCGGGATCACACGATACCCGCATTTGGGCTCATTCAGGTTCCGTTGCAACTTTAAACGGACCCTGGGATCGGATACCACAAATCCCAAAAATTAAGTGGGCGTAGTTTCCATTGCAGGTATCGAAATATTCTTCATGTTGAATATTTTTACTAAGAATACCTGTTATAATATCAGTACAAAGTACTAAAAGAACTGACCTCAAAAGTACGTGGAATTACATCTATTTGCGAAGTTTTATTGAAATCGGTTACCGGAAAGTGCGCAAACCCGGATTCATCCCCTAGTTCGCCACTATACGGGACTTGACACAGGAGATAATAAAAATCGGTTCTCACTACTCAAAGTTTATTGATAGAGAAAAACGCCTTGAATTGGAGAATAGCAAAATCAACCATTAACATAATTGCACTTAACAATAAAATTTAGACGCTATTTATAAAAATGAATCTTCATGCGTGAACAGCCACCCTTAGAGGTTGATGATTTTCTTCAAAATTAAATGGGACCACTATGGAGGTATCCTCTATCCAACAAAAAAGAATCATCAAAATCGGTTCACAAATACCGGAGTTATCGCGTAACATACATACAAAAAAACATACAGTCGAATTGAGAACCTTCTCCTTTTTTTGAAGTCGGTTAAAAATACAAGTTAAAATATAAAAATATGTTGACAATGCTGGACATAGGTCTCCCTCAAAGATCGCCACAACGACCGGTGCTGTTTGCATTCAACATTCCAACGGCAACTTGGGTGACACTATCAAGTGTGACAGACTCACCACTCGAGAACTTTTTTAAAATTTTTTTGCCACTTAAATTTTGCAGTTCTTTACTTTTCAATCCAAAAAGAATAGAAAATTAATAATTATAAAAGTTGATCCAAACAACTTTTCTGGAAATATAAGTACCCTGATTTCGCTACCGCAACCGATCAATAAACCATCTAATGTAAATGGTAAAAGTATGACATAATATAATGATGAATATGAGTTTTCCAAGTTTGTATGGGAACGCATGGTACGATTTGCTTAAAACTTAGTATGAATACTTTAAATACAAAATAAGGAAACACGTATTTCATGGTTTTTCAAAACAATCCCTAACAAGGTGTAAGATAGACTATCGAAGTACTTTTAAAAAACAATTTCTATAAAAAAATCGTTTTTCTTACATTCGCAAACTGGAATATTTTTCATTTGTATTTTAGTAGTATGCATAATGCATGTAAAAATTTTACGTGGTCCAACTCGAGGGCGCCAGCTAGTAGAAAATATAATACTAGGAATAAAAGAAAAAAGAAGAGGGAGCGTAGTGCGTTGGCAGTGCGTGACAACATGCCGTAGTGCCGTCGTAACGAAAAAGGGCACAACTATGCGTACTTTACACAGCCTTTTTTCGTTTTGAGGGCAGCGTAGGTTTGCAAGGTGTACTAACAATGTAAAGTCACCTGTGGTCACGGTTGACTCAACGGCTGATACAACCATGACCATGGGACCTGTAAATGCCCCGAAACGTTGGTTCGTTTGAAAAACAAATATACGCGATTTAAGTCCTGGAAAATAGTTTCATTTCCTAAACATTTTAAAACTATTTGTGATCGTTGATCTTTTAAATGTTTATCGCACAAGAGTTTTTTGGTAACTGGTAAACGGATCGAAATTTAAAAAGGGGATGTGATGGCTTCGGCGGTTGAGCAGAGAGTCACGTCGGGACGAAACAAAATGAGAATGACAAGGCAAAGGAATTAAAGAACCATTCAAAATTTGAAAACAAGTGGCCAGGAACCAGAGAAAAAGGCGGAATGACGATGGAAGGAGGTCACATCGTCATACACTGGTTCAAACTTCATGTATACACTAAACCCAGTACATATATATAGGTTGTAATTAATAATATTAATCTGTAAGTTTTTTTTTTACTTACTAACTAATATGGATGAATAATTTGAAATAAAGTATTTGAATTTGTTAGTAATATTTTCTCCCATACTTCTATATCACATACGAATAGTGATAACGTAAGCAAAGACAATGTAATTAATTATCTGAACCGTGTAAACGTGCTTAAGGAAACTCATTAAATGTTACTATATACTTAATTACCGTTATCTTCTACCATCGTTATTATACTTAAAAAGTAGTTAGGTTAGTAATTAGTGGGTATAATAACAATATAATGTTCTCCATTTCAGCCAAGTAATGCGATTGTGGCAACATTATGGCCGAGTAAACGGATGCCTCATAGAGTTGAACCGATATTTAATAGAGTTTTAAGAAGTAGAACTCTAAATTCCAAGTTATAATTGTAGTGTTTTTTTAAAGAATTATGAATCAACTATCAACTATAATAATCAACTACTCTGGTTTTCTTGCTAATATCGACGTGGTTTGGTTTTTGCGATCGCAATGTTTATTGGAATTTAAACTACACTCAATAAAACTGTCTGGGGATCAAGCACGTTTTTGCTAATTACTGAAAATCAGGATTTTTAATTTTTATTTAACACTATTGGTTTTAATTTTTTATTGAATGTCAGATTGTTTCACCAACATGATTTATTTAATTAGTATTAGGTTTTATTTAATTATTTTTTGTGAAATTATTCCACTAGTAGTAGCTACGGCTAAAACATGGTTGAAAACCAAATACAAAGATCCGAATGCAAGCACATAGAAAAACTTGTAAGGTCGCTGGTTCGTTCCGCGGCTTAGTTGGCATAGCGTCTTCCACGATTTGCTATGAGAAATCGGTTTGAATCCGGCCGGATCGAAGGAATTTTTCCTAAGTGTTCGATCTTTGTATTAATAATTATAACAAACCATTGCTTCTTTTTGATGAATTTTATAATGTAACAGATAAATAAATAAATTTATATAGATTGTTTTTATTTAACGAAAGGAACGGTAACAAGGCTATCAGTTATCATGGTACCATTAGAGTCACTCTAAAATCCAACTACGACTTCCTAGGTCAGTAGTTTTGTCTTACGACGCATTAAATCCATTTCTGGAAATCCGGAATTCGAAAGAGTAATTAATTAATATTTGGTGGTTTTAACAAGTTTATGTCGCCCTTTGTAGGTATACATTTGGAAGAAACACCTTTTTCCGGCCATTGGTTGATTTAACTCGTAATCATGGACGTACATAACGTAGTGGTTCCAAAATATCGCGAAAATAATATGAGATCATACTTTGGTAAGAAACCTGTAATTAGTAATAATGATTATCGGCTGACTTACATACCCCATAATTGGGCATGTCTCCTCTCAGGCTAGGGTTTAGGCCATAGTATTGAAAGGGTTGTAACCCTAACTAGCCGTGAACAGGTTCACGGCAATGAAATGGGAAACTTCCGGTCCACAAAATTTATTAAGAAGTAAAGTTTAAAGAAAGGCTGTAACAATATAAAGGTAAATGTAAAAAAAGGTATAACAGTATAAAACACTCCCTACACTTTATTATCAAGGCACGTACCCCTAAATGGGCCGAGAAACTGAATTACAGAAATAGATACATGAAGGGTGTAGACTTATAAATTATTACACATGATTAGCTTATTAACAGCTCTGACTGTTGTGGCGGTCGAGCTGGGAGTAACCGTGGTACGAAAACAAAATGAGAAAGTGAAGGAAGATGGAACAATTCGAATTAAAAATTTAAATACAAGTAAAAAAAAAAAGATAAGATACAATCGGAGAGAGGCGATACAAAGAGGTGAGATGACGGTGTAAGGAGGTCACACCGTCACAGTATTTCATACGTTTTCTGAGAGTTGTGAACCTTCTTCGATGGGCAGGAACCCGCGGCCTAATGGTTGAAACCATTAGGCGTCACGTTTTGTAAAAATCAAACGTGACCGTTTTGTAAAACTAGCTAGCTAATCATTTCCGGATTAAACAATGACATTCTCGAATTGATGGAAGGCGTTTAGTGTGACGACCCCCTACTAGATGAACGGATAACCTGATAAGATGGATGCACGTCGCGTCCGACCAGGTGGTCTGGAAATCTTTAGGGGAGTCTTTTGTTCAGCAGTGGACGTCTTCCGGCTGATATGATGGATGACGATTCTCGAATTTGATTTTTTTACTGTTCTTTGATTTTATATCACGAAATTTACAAATACGAAAAGGCCCAGGAGTGGCAATAGATGGTTTTGGTTCAGCCAGCTCGAAGGAGCTCTGTTGTTCAATCTTTGTATCAAAAATATTAACAAACCCTCCAATATTAAAATCCCCTCGAAAAATATATAAAAACCATGGTAGTAGAAAAACTATTTAAAAATCTTGAAATGCTTAGGATTGTAAATGCAAGAGACTTTTATATCGATGGATGTTCAGTCGACTAGAAAATGCAATCATGCGGCGAACTGGAATGACAATGCCGCTTTATTACAATTGTTTCAAAGATTGAAATATACTAAAGCTTTTGTTCTACATTAGTAGTTATAGTGAAATAACTTTTAAGTCGTAATGCTGCACACGATTCTCCACTTCGAAGAGAGTTTAGATCATAGTCTACCACACTGATCTGTACACGTTTTAAAAGACTTACGTGACTTCTCCATAGCTTAAAGTATTCATCCAAATGCTTTCTTCCACATCATTAAAAATATTCAGGGGCGCGCCCTTCGATGCGAGTTTAGCCCAGGAACTTCCACACGCAAGCGTTTTCTCACGTTGTTTACCAAATATCTCGTCTCAAACAAGTCATTTTCCACTTTTTTAATGCTATAGTAAAAATAACTCCTATTGAAGGTCCAAACAATAGATGTTAAACAATTTTAAAGAAAGTTATTTCTGAAGGAAGCCATGGAAGCCAATGGTTTGATCTGCCACCGCCCAAACAAAAGGGTAGTGACTTCGAATTCGTGCTTTCACCTCCGAATTATGCTGAATTTATTTGCAAAATTTTATTGGAATTTACCATAAGCTATTCGGTGAAAGAAGACATCGTAAGGAAACCTACACATATCTGAAAAGCAATGTAATGACATGTGTGAAGTTTTCAAGTCCTCTCATTGTTAGGGGAGGCCTGTGCTTTGCAGTGGAACAATAATATTATTATTGCTGTTATTATCTGGTAATCAATCCAAAACCTTCTCAAGCAAGACCTTGATCGCTTACCAGCCGAGGTCATCAAAATAAAGTACCGACTACATGAACTATTCTTTTTACAGTAACATCACCCTCGCCGCTGCCATCTCCATCTACGGTGAAGTCGGAAAACAACGAGCTCACCGTCACCTTTCCTCCCCTGGACGATATCTACGGACATCCACCAGAGAAGCATTTCGCTACTGAAAATAATACCGTGGTGACGTCACAAACTGGGTCGACGGCGTTATTGCCTTGTATTATTAGAAATATTGGAGATGGAATCGTAAGTACCATTTTGATTTCAGAACAGTTTTACTGCACTCAGGTACTTGTTCTTGCCTGAGTCTAACGTTAACGTCCCGGAATCGTATATAGCTTTCCATATACAAACCACCCCCAAGATAGAGATGAGTTAAGTACGTATTTCCAAGGGCACCTTCAAATTAAACTCTTGTAGAAGCGATGCAGGGGTGTACAAGTGATACCGGTACAGCGTTTCTATAAGCATATAATTTGGAGGTGCTCTAAGGCCCCAAGCAACTGAAATATGTACACAGTATGTCCCCACGAAGCTACGAGTTAAATTCCTTTCCCTATAAATTTATACCCTTTAAAAAATTATATTTAGTGCACTAGTGGCTGAATTAGGTACAGCTTTTTACAAGAAACCGCACCTATATCTTCTTGGTGGACGTATTATATATGGAAAGCTATACCGCATCCTAGAAGCGGTTTTTAATTCAGAAATTAAACTTTTCAAAATTAGTACAGGGCTATTGTGTCTCAGTGCAACATAGAAAATGTTTTCTACTTTGGTTAATATAGTCTGCGTAGTATCTCCTTAACTCCGGTACTCATATTATTGGTAAATTCCCTTATTTGCGCATCAGTAATGGGCAAATAAGGGAATTTGTCGCTTGTCGTCAAACAACAATTAAGTTGCTTAACCATCTTCAAAGCCAATTAAGGTGTTTATACGTTAGTATATTACTATGTTATTTTAGCGCGACGCCATTATCGTTTTAATACCTTCTATTTATCTCTACGACTTGTTCTTCTAATTCATCTTCTCTTTTATCCGGACCATGTAGCTTTCCCGTATCACTTGTCTCTACTTCTTCTTTTTTCAGGCCAAATTGTTTAAATTACAATGTAGTAAAAGACGCTCTTCAGAGATTTTAAGGATATTGATACAGCATTTGTTTCAGCGCTCCCTTTTTGTAGTCGATTTGCAAACTTATAGATAGATAGATCTACAAATTATTATTCACTCACAAAACCAATACATACACAACTTAGAACTCATCTAGGCAAAGGATAACCATCTTTCAGGCAAAGGAGAACTAAACTGAGAGGGAGACGTACTGTGCCAACAATGGTACAAACTTTAATGCATTAATAATAACTACATTATAATATTATCA
The DNA here is from genome assembly GCF_003589595.1 of Hyposmocoma kahamanoa. Lineage (NCBI taxonomy): Eukaryota > Metazoa > Arthropoda > Insecta > Lepidoptera > Cosmopterigidae > Hyposmocoma > Hyposmocoma kahamanoa. The sequence continues at coordinate 938,365 of NW_020655294.1, forward strand.
AATAATAAATAACCATATTGCATTCCTACTTAGATATTTGTATATACTTAGGCCATACTGAAAGTTTATGGATTCCGAAAAGTATGTTTATAATAGATTTATTATTTTTCGAAGTATATCCTTCCATATCCTATAGAAAGATATGTCTTCCATAGGGACCTCTTCAATAGCTTCATGGAACGCATTCACCGCCGCTTCCGGGATTGTAAATCGTAATCCTCTACGTTTATCTTTGATTTTTGGAAATAAAAAGAAGTCGCATGGTGCTATGTCATGGCTGTGTAGCGGAGGGATCGTCAATTCCAAAAAAAGTTACCTTAGCGGAATATACAGACGCGTTGTCGTGGTGAAGGACAATATTGTTTCGAGGACGCTTTTCACGAACTTTGTCTAACCCTCTGGGCAAGCAGGTGTTTACATACCAATCTGCAGTCACTGTCCTTTGGTCTTCAAGTGCTACAGTAGTGTAATGTCCTGATTTCCCGAAGAAAGAAGCTACCATTTATTTTTCATTCATTTTCTTACCAGTGCTCCTACTATTCTTAACTTTCGTCGACAAATCTTCAAAACGAAAGACTCATTCTGCGGACTGGCTTTTTCTTTCTGGTTAAAGCACCCAAGTTTCATTATGAATCACGATATATACAGCCAGTAATTGTCCTCAATTTAAATTTTTTTATCATTTTACGGCACCACTCTATACGCAGTCGTTTCTGGTATTCCATTAAATCATACGATATCTATCAAGTGCAAAGTTTCCAAACCTTCATATGCACATGCAACATCTTTTGCATCTGACTCATTCCAATGTCTAATAACGTACGAATTTGCTGTCAAGAAATTTTTTTGTCAGTTTCAATCAGTTGTCGTACGGTATCAGTATTAAATTCGGTAACCGCTGTCGCCGGCCGACCTTCACGTACATCGTCATGGAGATGATTACGTCCACGTCTAAATACACTGAATCCCGAATAGACAGAGCTACGACATGGGGCATCATCACCAAATGCCAATTGAAATCTTTGACAACTCTCTTGTTGACTTAAGCCACATCGAAAATCGTAGCAAATCATGGACCGAAAATTTTCACAATTCAAATTCATTGTAATAGCGAATCACAGTTTTCAAAACTGGCATTGTAATGAAAAAAAACAAATAACAGTCTCATAAAGTAAAAAGTAACTTAATAATAGAGAGTTCCTTTTTAAAATTTAATATTTGTTTTGTTTTTGGTTTCTTTTATAAGTGGCCAGATCCAGGAACTTTCCGTGCGCCTCACGTATAAATATACTTGAATAAACTAAATGAAAAAACGTAGCTAACGTAGCTAAGGTTTTGCCGATTGCTATGCATTGGAAATAAAATTATTTTTTTGAACCTAAAATCTAGTCAACAGTGATCATGGGACCTGTAAAGAGGCCGAAACTTGGGCTTGTTTGAATAAACAAATACAGGCGATTTTAGATGGGTAAAAATAGTTTTATTCATAACATAGAAAGATTCTTCAATGGACTGGTAGCCATACCAAATATAAATATTACATACATCACTACCTGTAACACTAATATATAATAAAATATAACACTCATCATAAATATTTGAAAATAAATATCTTCCTTATACAATCAGAAGCATCTACTCAAAAACGATATATATCGTGGTATTGTTGATGGTAAAACCTTACCTTCCGCTAACGATTTACTAAATGGATCCACAGGGATTTCTCATCCATAGGGATCATAGATCGTACGCGGGTTTGAAATCAGACGACGCTGACGGTAGAACATGTAATAAGAACCAACCAGTATATGACTATGAATCTTAATTAAACATCAGTAATGCTCAAAATAACATGCGAGACCACCTCGGTGCTGTTGTCAGATGTTAACCATGCTATTTTCAACTCTATTGGAATATAATATTTTCAATGAAAACTACCAGTGAAGTTTAACGCTCTGTTAGCTGCGCTCTGTTATCGTTAGGGGTATATAAAGCTAAAATTGCACAACTGAATTACGGGTGACAATTTTTTTTATGATCAAGAGAGTAGCGCTCTAATTTGCAAGTCAGACTGAATATTAAAGCGGAGTGTTAAGTGTTTACATTAAGGATACATTGAAAGATATTTTATGTAAATACTAGATTAAGATGACACAAAATTTCAATCGAAGTAAATGAAAAGAAATACAAATTCATTAAAAAACCTTATTTCAACTTATCGTAAAGCCCATTACTATTCATACTGTGCGATGATTTTTGCGCAGATTTGAATACTCAATATATTTATTGCATTCATATGGTATACGTGTCTTAAATTTAAAATAATGCTACATATATGAGCCCTTTATTAGGGATAACAATAAGAGCAGAGGTAGGCCGAGGCTTCAATTATTAAATAAAATTGTTATTTATAAAAAAATAATATTAAAAAAAATGTCTTATAATAATAAAGAAATACGTCATATTACGAGTAGAATTATGTCACTTGAAAGTTTGAATTTAATTAGATTACAGTAGCATAACTTTATAGTATATAATTAATATTTATTTATTATTCAAATTTATTATAATATTATTATTTTTATTTGTCATCAAAGTATTCATTTAAATTGTAATAGCATTTATTAATAAGATGTAATTTTAATTTATTTAGAAACAGTGAATACTTTTCCTCGTTTTTAATAATTTGTGACGATAGCCGTTAGAATGCAGTCTTAAAGCAATTTAATTGTTATAAGTTATAGGTTAATCACAAAGATCTGAAAGGCATTTAATCTGCGCCTGTTATCATAGTTGACAAGTCCCATAGGCCTGTAGTTTCATCATCACTGGAACGCAGTAATGCTCACATTAAATCATTTGTTCGGTTTTTATACAAAAAACTTTATGGATACTATCCCTATACGTACCCTACTTCTTTCATTTTGGGCGTGGTGTCCTGTAGATCTCTTTTCTCTGATCTTATAGGACAATGTTCTGTAAGGCGAAAATTGGCGCTTATCAAGTATATCTTTTGCCTAAGTTAAAGTCAAAATATCATTTATTCCATAGGTAAAATAATTTTGCACTTGAAAACGTCACATTTAAGCTACTGCTCGTTCACTACACTGACTTCCCGTAGAAGAACGAGCAATAAACTCTAGGTATTGCTCTTTTCATATAAACTTATATGCTATGGAATACACTTTGAATCAAATTTGTGTGGAATCTAGAGCCATATGGTCTTTCCGTACATCTTTATCTAACACGTAGTCATCAATTTTGTAATATGACTTTTCAATCAAAACATTTTTAATGTAGTTTTTAAACGTAGGAAATGATATAATCTTAATATATGATCTGGAATCTTATTGTAAAAACGTATATAGTTCCCCATAAAAGAGTCATTTGCCTAGGTTAACGAAATCATGGTACCATGAGTTTGGTATAACTCCTTTCTTATTGAAATTATGTATATTTCTACTAATAAGAGAATATCTCAGTAACCCTCCTCTATTGGCTCAGATCCCTTTTATTATCTCATCAATACCACGGTACGTTCTACGCCAGCGTCGACGCCCTCTGTTCACTTTACATCTAATCCTAGCACTAAGACCGCCACCATTGTACGAGGCTCTAACCTTGATAGAAACTTTAAATGGTTTTAATTATACTGACGTCTTCTGTAACTCTCAATTGACATTTCTGACATCGGCTGGTTGTTACTTGGAGACGGTCACCGGCCGAAGCTCTGTGATCGAAATTTAGCAGCTTGCTTTAGGGCGGTGATTGGCTCAACCCTACATTGACGATGGCTTCCATGTTTAGTTTTTGTTACTGTTTTGTGTAAGTTGCATATATGAATGATGATTTCTATGTATCACAATAGCGAAAACCTAAAAACTCGATACGTACACCAGAACGGACTGGACGTTGCAAATAAAGGCGGTTCGAAGACCTCAAAAACAACGTGTGCCGTAACTACATTAACTTTTCCCAAAAAGTGCCGCGACAATAACATAGTTCCAACATGCATTAAAATAACTCCGCGAAGAGACGTCTACGGTAGTGATCGCATGCTCCGCCAAGCCAATAAGAAATTGTTGTGCAAATTAACCCACAACCACAGTTTCTTTCTAAAATTAAAAATATGGTATATAGTATGGTAACTTTTGTAACTATAGTGAAAAAATGAGGTGGTTTCATTGACTTACAATTTAAGGACGTCGGGTCCGCGCTAAAAAGTGTCCGAACTTATAGGGCGTTAAAATCGTATACAGAGCGTCATTCACGCTTTAGTCTTCGTTTGTTCGACTGACAGCGAAGCAAGCAAAATTAGACAGTACTGCGATGACATTACAATTTAAATTCAACGTTTTAGCTTTTTCGTATTCCTTTACATGTCACTACGTTTAAATAGGTTGACTTGGGACATTTTTTTCGTGGTTTTCGTATTAGACCCGTCGTCCATTTATTTGTAAGTCAATGGGTGGTTTGCATTAATTAATATTAGACATAATTAGTTGATGATTATACCACGTCAGTGAACCGTGATAATGGGACTTGTAAATGGCCCGAAACGTTGGTTTGTTTGAAGAAACAAATAGACACGATTTAAATCCGGAAAAATAGTTTCATTTCTTATGATTACAAGAATTAATGCTTAGCAGCGAAAAAAGGTATGGTGAGAATATTTTCCTGGACGAAAAATTTCACAAAGAGTTCCACTGTTATTAACCAGTCTATCTTCTAGGATCATTATTCATTCACATTCGTACTTTTTATTTTTAAACGACTTCGAAAAAATATTTTGTTTCGTATGTTCCGCAATTACTTCGGCATTTGTGACCCGATTTCGATGATTCTCTTTCTGTTGGAAAGAGGGAACCTCAATGTTGGTCCCATTTAAATTTGAAGAAAATATACCACTTCTAAAGGTGACAAACCAGGAGTATGATCCGGTATCGCACACTTTCCGGTAATCGATTTCAATCAAACTTGGCGAATAGATGTAATTTCACGAACTTTTGAGGCCGGCTTTTATTATAAAATAGTTACAATTAGTAGACCAGAGTTTCATTCTGATTTACAAAAATGAAAAACAAAACAAATAGAATAAAAAGTCTCAAACAATGTATGTCTTAAGCAAGATACTAAATGTAATATCAACAGTAAAAAAAAAGAACTTACATCAACACAATAACTGAAAATAAGACTACAGACAATAATGAAAGATATCGACAAATTTGTCACAAGCAAATGTTATACGTAAGCTAATAAGGTTACCGACTCTGATATCAAAATATCAAACCAAGATCTCAGGCTCAAATGAATCGTCTTGTGATGCCAAAATCTTGTTACTTGTTGTAATAGATTGCGTATGTGTATTCTTTGAACGTCGCAATCTTTTTGTGAGTCTCGCGAAGCAATTTGACTCAAGTTACTCTTTCTTTCTATCAAAAGCTTACTAGCATTCGTGGTTATTCTTTTGGAATTTGGGTACTTTTCAATAAATCATCTAATTTAATATCATCTTCATCATCGACAATAACACTTTATAATGCGTTCACAGGTCCATTAATAGAGTTTAGTTTATGCTGGCCTAATGCTTGGGCCTTTTTATAGTACCAAGTGACGGCACGAACAAGTTGTACACCCGGTGGTAAGCGATACGTCAATCCATCACAGTTGCAATGGCAACTCAGAGCAAAATCGCAAAGGTCATTTGAAACGCAAGTTGACAAGTCTCATGTGACTGTGATTTCAAAACCGTAACGCAGTAATGGTCACATAACTGCTTGGCGGCAGAAATAGGTAAGGTGGCAGTACCTCCTTGGGCGAACTCTTTCATAAGGGAAACTGTAACTAAACTACTTTTGTCATTTTCCAAGGGTTGTGAATCTTGTTCGACGTATAGTTTTCATCATTGTTAGCGAGAAGAGTTGTATTAAACATTCACAAAATTAATTATACGTAACTTAGAAATTGTAATCATATGAGCGTGCCGCCATAAGCGCCCAGTTACACTAAGCGAAAGGCCGCCGCGCGGCGACCGCCCAGTACTACGCCTTCATGTATATTAACGGCGAATCTGAATTCTATTTACTAACCGCTCACGCGATGCACTCCTCCTACCGCAAAATGGCGGCTATTTGGTTTCGTAAATTAGAAAAGAATTCAGTTTAAATACAAGTTTTTATAAATAAAAATTATTATTCTGCATTGCTAAATAAATACCCTCCGCACTACCAACAAACACATCTCAAATAAAATGCAGTAATACACCGCAAATCCTGCATTTAAAAAGCAGTAATGAAATTTTTGGTGTACTTGGATAAATATGATAATATTCCGTTTGAGTGGTTCTAACGTTTATCATGAAATTACTCCTTAAAGTATAGTTTATAAACATTTATATTCAGGGTAAACTTAAAAAACGCTACTTACGGTATGTTTTCAATAAATAAATACTGAAATCACCAGCCCAAACAATAACACACACGATTGTCGTGACGTATTTTTGAAGTTGTTTATTTTTTTTAAATGACAGACCCAGGCATTAAAAACTTTACGGTTTGCTAGAGTAGTTACCGAAATAGCAATTAATGTTAGTTCTTTTACCTATTATAACTTCGATATCCGATAAATCGGTATAAAATCATCACCGGCACCTCTAGGTGTGGTATGCGTCTGCGGCTGCATGTATCGCGTGAGCGGCTAGGCAACAATATTTAAATTCCTCTGAACAATATAACCGCACGCTCATTTAAGTTAAAATGTAAAAGCTAATCAAATAGAGCGTATTTTGGCATGACAGTTAGATGCACGCGGTCGCTGCGCGGCGGTAACGCAGACTCGGCTCTTCGACCGCGCGGCGGTCGCGCGGAGTAAGCGCTATGAAATTCGTGTCAAATAAATGCCCTAATTTTTCATGCCTCAACTGTTCCCTCGCTCTGGAAAGTATTCATATAAAATATCTATAATAAAACTTCGTTGGAGTTTTCCGGATGCTAAAAGTTTTGTAGCTAGTTGTGGAGACTTTTTATGAGATAACAATTTTTATGGTTTCGTGATACACGTGCTACTTGCCCGTTGGCTTGTTAGACCTTACACAAATAAGAGGAGTTATGATTTTGAGGTTTCGAGGTGGTTAGACTCGCTAAAGCTCGGGTGTCTTTTCATTCCGATGATATAAATTGGCTTATAGTCTCTAGGTGAAAACTTTAATTTTATCATTTCGATTGCGATAAAAAAATATATCAATCGTTTTCGCTCTGCAACAATATTACGAATCAAAATTCTGAAGATTTCGCGGTATTTTTTTTCCAACCAGACACAGATACAACAAACGCACTAACGCGGGAAAATACTATGACGCCACCGTCTATGCGGAAAAGGCACGGAACTAAAACCGAGGGTACTACTGGCTGTTTGAGTTTGTTCCACTCATAGTAAATTAAAAAATAAGGTAATTTCTACTCCTCACGGATTAAAGGATGCACTTAGGCTGCATGGAGTTAGGGCTATATTGACGTAATTTTAGAGCAAGAGAAGCATTGACTTACAAATAAATGGACGACGGGTCTAATACAAAAACCACGAAAAAAATGTCACAAGTCAACCTATTTAAACGTAGTGACATGTAAAGGAATATGAAAAAGCTAAAACGTAGAATTTAAATTGTAATGTCATCGCAGTACTGTCTAATTTTGCTTGCTTCGCTGTCAGTCGAACAAACGAAGACTAAAGCGTGAATGACGCTCTGTATACGATTTTAACGCCCTATAAGTTCGGACATTTTTTAGCGCGGACCCGACGTCCATATAATTGTAAGTCAATGCACTCATAGTAAATAAAAAAATAAGGTAATTTTTACTCCTCACGGATAAAATGATGCACTTAGGCTGCATGGACTTAGGTCTATATTGACGTAATTTTAGGGCAAGAGAAGTGAAAACAATCTTATTTCAGTGGAAGCGTATTGTAAGCTTAATTTAATATTGTTAACCGACTTCAAAAAACGAGGAGGTTCTCAATTCGACTGTATGTTTTTTTTTATGGATGTTACGTGATAACTCCAGTATTTGTGAATCGGTTTTCATGATTATTATTTGTTCGAAAGAGGGTACCTCCATAGTAGTCACATTTAATTTTGAAGAAAATCATCCACCTCTAAGAGTAGTTGTTCACGCATGAAGATTAAATTTCATAATAGCGCTTAAATTTTATTATAAGGAGCAATTATTTTAATGGTTGATTTTGCTATTCTCCAATTCAAGGCGTTTTTCTCTCTCAATATACTTTGAGTAATGATAACCTATTTTTATTATCTCAAGTGTCAAGTTACGTATAGTGGCGAACTAGGAGATGAATCCGAGTTTGCTCACTTTCCGGTAACCGATTTCAATAAAACTTGGTAATTATGTGCAATTCCATGTACTTTTGAGGTCGGTTTTTTTAGTACTCTGTGCTGAGATTATATTACTCATGTTCGTACTGTAGACTAGGCTACAGTACGAAGTACAGTAAGGCTAGGTCAGGTTCCCTAATTAGCTAGGATAGCGAGTAATTATATTTTTTTGATTTGTTTGATTAGGATGTGGTCATGGTCTGTCTTTTTGGATAGGTTTTTGGCAGACTAAAGGCATAGCCTCCTCGGTGGTTACTTGTTGGTAAGTTGATAGCTTCCGAGCAGTGTGTGGCTAGCCTGTAGTAAAGGCTGATCACTGATGTAAGTTGCCTACCATAGGTAGACCACCAGCTAGGGATATTCACCCCTTCAGCTGTGAGGAAGAGGGATGTAGACTAGGCTCTACGCTATGAGTAGAATCACTGGCTGAGTGAATAGATTCATAATTAGAATGCTTTGAAAATGAACTAAGAGAAAAGAATGGAGCATCTTGACATTATTGATTTGTAACCCAAAACGAGTAATATGTGAAAAAGTGAAATAAAGTATATTTTAAAGATTATTCCGGTTTATATTCATAAAAGTACCTCTCGCTATGCATTAGAGCTATACCCCTCAGTACAATACCATGACGAACCTTGCAAGTAATGTAAAAAAAGAACGAATGATTTCCCAATATTGTCTTTTCCTTCCTAATATAGGAAAGAAATAACGCTAGGTATATGAACTGCATAATGCCATCTCTTTCTTTTTTTGATGTCCAAATCGTCCTGTTGTGTAATGTTGATTAAACTATTTAAAGTCATTAGGTATATTATTTATATTACGAGAATTTTTAATGCCAAAAGAAGTATGTAATAATCAAATCTATTAAAATTACGTTGTTTTCAATTATTTTTCCTCATTTTTATTAAGAAAATAAATAAAACAAACTGAGCCTTGATTGTTACGTTATTAATCCGGAATTATAGTCTAGTGTCAACTGTAGGTGTCGCTGTCATAATTTTACGAGATAAACATCGCGTCATCGTGTTATCATCACCAATCAATATTTAGACAATTAATTTGAAAATAATACTGTTTAAACTGCGTGCGAGTAAATATTTTAGTATAGCTAAATTTGACATAACAACAATACTTTGATGTCAAAGTCATGTCATAGTACCAATTCAGAGAATGAATAGTCACAAAGCTGCCAATAATATCATATTTTTAACATTATAATTATTATGGTTACTAAAAGCGGATCATGGTACGAAAAGTCAATCTAAGGTTGAAGTAATATTGTTTTAAGAGGTTGTGATAGGCCCCCAGTGTACAAATATGGGTAATGTATTATTATAGTAAGCTTACAATAAGCTTACTTTGAAATAAGACTGTTTTTAAAAGGTTATGGTAGGCCCCCGTGATATCTGTTCAGATAATCAGATCTTTTTCCTATAAGTATATAATAGAAATTCGATTACTTATTACAATTAACTATTGGGTCTATAACTGAACAGCTAAACTTTAGCTCAGTTTTAAATACATGTGGTTAAAAATGTTGGCAACAGAATAGCAGATAAATACCCATCAGATACTCCTAAGTGATATAGTGTAAATAAATTATGGAGGACCGTAAAGCATTGAGCGCAAAAGGGTAGGTTTTTAAATTAACATTATAATCAAAGTAAAATAAAAATATACGCATTGTATTTATTAAAATTTCCACGAATAAAAGAATTTAATTTTCAGTCTTTATCCCCATCTATCCTCACGACTGTTGTCCAAACGCTAAAATGGTATCTGCCCTGGAGCAGACTTTACCAAATTAATTTTAAACGCCGCCTTCGTCATAATATCTTTACATGATTGTTATTTGTTATCGTTTTAAATAAACGTGGAAATAAAACAATAATTTAATTATATATATTTTTGCTTCGTAGTTGCAACCCCGAGGCAGTCTATGCGGTTGCATCAGGAATGAACAGTTTTGTGTGGTTGCGTAGACCATAAACTGACTGTAGAGACTGCCTCTGTGGCCATGCCGGACTGCCACGCAGAGGTCCCAGGTTCGATTCCCGGGCCGGGAGAAATATTTATATGGCCTACATTTATTTCTCTCGTGAGTTTGGGTATAATTTGTGGTTGTCTATGTGTGTGTCCATAGCACCCGCGACACAGGATTTCCCTAGTGCGGGGCTATGTTGAGTGTGTGCGTTATTATTATATAATTATATATATAGGTCGGAAAAAGGTGTTCAACGTATATACATACATGTTATCAACAGAATTTTTTTACATGGACCATTTGAGTTACTTTAAAATCGAACTTCAACTTCGTAGGTCAGTCGTTTTGTCTTACGATGCAGTAAAACCATTTCCGGAATTCGAAAACTTAATTCTCAAAAAAGTAATTAATTAATATTTGGTGGTTTTATCAACTCTACGTCACTTCTTGTAGCTATATCTACATATGTGGACATTGACTTACAATTATATGGACGTCGGGTCCGCGCTAAAAAGTGTCCGAACTTATAGGGCGTTAAAATCGTATACAGAGCGTCATTCACGCTTTAGTCTTCGTTTGTTCGACTGACAGCGAAGCAAGCAAAATTAGACAGTACTGCGATGACATTACAATTTAAATTCAACGTTATAGCTTTTTCATATTCCTTTACATGTCACTACGTTTAAATAGGTTGACTTGGGACATTTTTTCGTGGTTTTTGTATTGGACCCGTCGTCCATTTATTTGTAAGTCAATGTATGTGGAACATCTTTTTCCGACCATTGACGATGACAGATTAATTGGGAAAGTCGAAACATTTTTATGGACATTTCTGACCAAAATTGGAGTTTTATGAACTCATGCATATCCTAAATATGACCAACACCTTTTTGTTATTACATGTTTATAGTAACTGGATTTTATCTCCAAACCCTAACAAACACGTACCCAATCTGACCGTATCATATTTTCCACGGGAAAATATCAAATCGGAACGTGAGCAGAATTTTTTTCCTAGAGCTGGGCCTATTGGCGTAGCGTTTTTAAGCGTAATTTTTGGAGCGTTATTGTGTTTTTAATAAATATTTTAAATTGTCATACATTTAAATAATACACAGGTTCAAAATTAATGTTTAAAACTAATCTAATGTGTAGTAGTGAGGTGAATGAGAAGATAATAATGACAATGTTGCATACGATTAAAATTAAACGCCTGCATTGAATGAATAGCAATGTGCCAGTGTAGTCTCATTGCTACTATATTTTGCGAAGTCGCACAAACTAAACAGAGACAGATTTGGGGTTGATTAAAAGAGTTCTGTTCATTAAGCTAAATGTCTTAAATATAATTAATATATACTTCTTACCTGTCATTTACTGAATGGATCAACGAAACTCTTTGTGCAGATTAGGAATATTTCAATTTTGAAATCTCTCACCGCGCTCAAATTGTGATAGAAAGGGTGGAATTAAGTTGTCAGTATCGAATAAAAACTGATAAATGTCTTGTAGGGAGAACCAATACCCTTGTTTGACAGCTGTTGCCATCTTTTTTGACGCCGCGCAAAAGGGTCACGTTGATATTTCATGGTGATAGGAATTTGTGGAATTAATTTTTTTTTTATGTAAATAATGTTATTCCTGATAACTCTTATTTTTGTGTATAATGTGGAAATGGCTTATTTTCATTTGTATTTGAATATTTTCAAAACTAAATTTACCGCTATCTTAGTCGTAAATTTGCAAATGCCTTCACGTGCACCTTTTTCCATTTTCTTTTTCTTGCTGAACGCTTTCATACATTTGAAGATAAAAAATTAATTGTATATTTCTCCGAAGAAAAAAACCATATTTTTGCTCTGTAACGATCAACTTTTCAAGAAATCACACATAGTCTTTTGTTTAGCTGACTATGTCACTTGTTGTGAAAAGTATGAGGTTGTTTTATATTTAAAGAAAGACTCCATCTGAACCACATTTAACAATAAAAAACGCCTTGCAATTTTGGCAAAGCAAAATGGTCATTAGAATTTTTGCTGTTAACAAAATCTAGGCACTATACTGTACTGAAGGAAACCTTCATGCCTGCACAATCTCACCTGACGCTTAGTGACAATATGGTCAACGGAGCATGTTTGCATTGAAAGTGTCACGAGACGTCGAGTAATATACAAGTAGGCCATCTTCTGAACTTAGTTGCTTCGTAGCGAGTTGTTTGTTAGTGGATGTTTTAGGCAGTTTAGTACAGTGCACCCAGCAGCTAAGAACACGCTTCAATTACATTGTTTAATTTCTTTTAAAGTGTTTTACGATTGAGAATTATCCCATTTGAAAGAAAACAATTTTTTCGGATCTAAATTGGGAATATTTGTTTTTAACCAGTTACATATTAGATAACATCACATAGGTTGCTCTGATACCAAAGTAAGTAAATCGGAAGCAACAACGGCACCGTTATAATTATGTTGTAATGAACTAGTTATGTCGAATATTAATGCAAACCACCATCAATCAGTCGTAACTACTGGACCTGTAATCGAGCCATTATCACCTACTTAGTTTAACCGCTCACGCAATGCACTACCCACACCTACCGCAAAATGGCGGCCATCTGGTTTCGCAAATTAGAAAAGCATTCAGTTTAAATACAAGTTTTTATAAATAAAAATTATTATTCTGCATTGCTAAATAAAAACCCTCCGTACTACCAACAAAAACATCTCAAATAAAATGCAGTAATACACCGCAAATTCTGCACTTAAAAAGCACTAATGAAATTTTTGGAATACTTGGATAAATATGATAATATTCCGTTTGAGTGGTTGTAACGTTTACCATGAAATATATATTCAGGGTAAACTTAAAAAACGCTACTTACGGTATGTTTTCAATAAATAAACACCGAAATCACCAACCCAAACAATAACACACACTATTGTCGTGACGTATTTTTGAAGTTGTTTATTTTTTTAAATGACAGGCCCAGGCATTAAAAACTTTATGGTTTGCTAGAGTAGTTACCGAAATAGCAATTAATATTAGTTATTTTACCTGTTATAACTTCGATATCCGATAAATCGGTATAAAATCATCACCGGCACCTCTAGGTGTGGTATGCTTCCAGAGTCGCATGAATCGCGCAACGCTCTGTGACGCGATATTATACTCGTATATCGCGTGAGCGGGTAAGCGACAAGACAAATTTTACAGGAGAGTGTTTTTCTTAATATTTCTACATTTATATGTGATACTGAATCGAATTTTAATAATGTAATAATGAATTTGTAAAAGCAAACATGTTTTTTAAAACAATGGTTGTTAAGCCTTCTTTGGCGTTTACAATATTGTTGCTGTCTCTATGTAAAGATTTGTGAAGCTTTCAGGCGTTTGAGGTAACACTTGTGATTAAAAATATGTAACAAAATGCAACACGTTTTTTGCCGTATCAATACTCAATACTCAATATATTTATTGCATTCATATGGTAAACATGTCTTAAATTTAAAATAATGCTACACATATGAGCCCTTTATTAGGGATAACAATAACAGCAGACGTAGGCCGAGGTTTCAATTATTAATTAAAATTGTTATTTATCAAATAATAATATTAAAAAAAAATTTCATATAATAGTAAAGAAATACGTCATATTATGAGTAGAATTATGTCACTTGAAAGTTTGAATTTAATTAGATTACAGTAGCATAACTTTATAGTATATAATTAACATTTATTTATTATTCAAATTTATTATAATATTATTATTTTTATTTGTCATCAAAGTATTCATTTAAATTGTAATAGCATTTATTAATAAGATGTAATTTTAATTTATTTAGAAACAGTGAATATTTTTCCTCGCTTTTAATAATGGGCGGGAGCTCATTGAATATCCTCACCGACATCGAGTGGGGACTTGAGCTGTGTATGTGTAGCCGAGATCGTGGCAGAAGCAATCTATTGCGTGGTCTAAAAGTGTGTCGTTGAGGCAGGTCGTCAGTGTTAGTGTATCACATTTAAATGTAGAAATATTAAAAAAATCCCTCTCCAGTAAAATTTGTCTTGACGCTTACATTAATTATAGCAGTGCCATTGTTGCTTCCGATTTACTTACTTTGGGATCAGAGCAGAGTATGTGATATTATCTAATATGTAACTGGGTAAAAACAAATAATCGCAATTATAGATCAGAAAAAATAGTTTCATTTCAAGTGTGTAATAATCGCGAAAACCTAAGAAGCCAAATTATAATAATAATATTAATAATAACGCACACACTCAACATAAAAATAAATGTAGGCCTTACAAATATTTCTCCCGGCCCGGGAATCGAACCTGGGACCTCTGCGTGGCAGTCCGGCATGGTAACCGTTCGGCCACAGAGGCAATTGAAATTATTTTATTACTATAAGTTTGTCTATAATATAGAAATAAAATCAAAATGTTTCAACCTTCCCAACTCTAGACAGGTAATTTACAAAAGGTTCAGAGTGAAGTAACTCGCAAGGGACGGTGCCCACGGAGAAATAAAACGTAATCGTGACTCGAAATTACTGGCTGTCAATGTTGGTGTGATTTTAAGTGTCTATTAAATTATTTAACGGAATCCTTTCAATGAATAAATGATATTTTATTTGCTTAAAATTATTACGGTTTACAATATTAAATACAAAATTACAGTCCTCACGCTTTACTGACATTGGCATGCAAATCTATGGATATATACCATTTTGGTAGCTAAACAATTCTAAAGCAATTCGTATTACGTATTAGATAACCTCCACACTACGTCTTGCCAACGCACGCACACCGTCGACTACAACGCGGCGCCCGACTTTTGAGGTGTCCGACCCAACGGAGTCTTACGGATTTGATTTCTCCGAAAACATTGGGCTTAGACGCGAAGTCTTCCAGCTCATGATTTTTTGGAATTCTCCAACTACCATCTTCCCTCTGGATTGGGAGTTAAATGATTACATTAAATAGACATTTTTTCTCTCAGATTACGTTTAAATAGAAGTGTTACGGACGGCCGTACGTACCTGGCCGGTCAGAGCAATATGAGTAGAATTACGTAAATAATTCAGGGACTCTGATTGGCCAGGTGGCGTCCGCGGCGCATTGATAGGACCGGTACGGTATGGGAGACACCGTATCGGTACATATATATAAATGAATTGTTGATTAGATTGCATTCATACTTGTGACTTGTCAGATTACGGAACTAAGTCAGATGGATTGATCACGATTGTTAGGATAAGGTGTTCGTTCAAGATTAGAAGTGTATACAGCCCACTTAAGAATAATAAGCTTCAATAAACAGAAGATTAAGAGTTTCAGTCAAGTTTTTTTATTAAATAATAAGTGCGCATTTGACTTCCATCTCACCTGATGGAAAGTGAAGTCGACAATGGAGCATGCACAACTAAATAATGTCTATTCACTCACGCCTTGAAAA
>NW_020655294.1:954211-954896 GCF_003589595.1 Hyposmocoma kahamanoa
TTCAACTACACATTCACAAATGTACGTAACTTAGAAATTAGAGTGTTTACACTCGGCGACGCGCGATTGCATCGCTACAGTCGCTTTTGATGACGAAAAATCTGTATAGATTTATGCACTACATTTTGTTTTGTTAATTGTAAATTTAAAAGTGAAATTAATAAATACATTATAAAAATAAATTAGTTAATTAATTTAAAACGTGCATCGCGTTTGCATCACGTTTGCATCGCGTTTGCATCGTTACTAAAAGCCGCCGTGTGTAACCGCTCTTATAGTCATAGCTACATACTACTACCGGACTTCGAGCCATCGACTTCATACATAGAAAAATATTCTTCCGTTTGTGGTCAGTAACGTCGGTTATCGTAAAATTAAACGTCAGAATATGACAGTATGGGGTATCCCGTTTGGCTATATCCCAAGAAACTGACTACGAGCTTTACAATGGGACTTTCGAGTGCTTTTTGTGCAGTTTCCGCTTAATGTTTCTCCATAGAGAAGTTTCAACAATGTACTGACACCACTCACACACGCTACGGAAAAAAAGTCGTTAAAATCCAAATCAAACATCTGCAATAAGCACATAGAAAAATTGTATGGTCAGCTAGTTCGCTCCGTAGCATTTTAATTTTAAAAGTATAATTTACTAAACTAGTCGCTATAAGTCACCTTTTCACTGAAT
>NW_020655294.1:1029896-1059038 GCF_003589595.1 Hyposmocoma kahamanoa
GAAGTTATAACAGGTAAAAGAACTAATATTAGTTGCTATTTCGGTAACTACTCTGGCAAACCATAAAGTTTTTAATGCTTGGGTCTGTCATTTAAAAAAAATGAACAACTTCAAAAATACATCACGACAATCGTGTGTGTTATTGTTTGGGCTGGTGATTTCGGTGTTTATTTGTTGAAAACATACCGTAAGTAGCGTTTTTTAAGTTTACCCTGAATATAAATGTTTATAAACTATACTTTAAAGAGTAATTTCATGGTAAACGTTAGAACCACTCAAACGGAATATTATCATATTTATCCAAGTACACCAAAAATTTCATTAGTGCTTTTTAAGTGCAGGATTTGCGGTGTATTATTGCATTTTATTTGAGATGTTTTTGTTGGTAGTACGGAGGGTATTTATTTAGCAATGCAGAATAATAATTTTTATTTATAAAAACTTGTATTTAAACTGAATCCTTTTCTAATTTGCGAAACCAAATAGCCGCCATTTAGCGGTAGGAGGAGCGCATCGCGTGAGCGGTTATGTTAAGAAAAATAGTATTTTTTTTATGAAAAATAGTGACAGACATAACATTAATACGAGGAATAAAAATGAAGCTGTTCTTGACAATTACACAATATAAAGATAAAAAACTACACAAAGTCACAAATTCATTTAAGGGGCAATGCATACGCGTCTATTATAAAATTCCGGGTGATAACCAAAATTTGCCATTTACGAAGTATAAAACTATACTGAAACAAAAATCTTATTCTAAATGTTATTATTATACAGGTTCTGCGTATTCGGATGATAACATTTCGTGGTAATGTTAAGCTCCGTTTGATATAAATATTGTAAATGTATTCAAATGTATCTATATTTACAAAGAACACCCCTTAGGTTTATTGCTCATTCTCCTCAGGGCGACGGACTCACGAATGAGCAGTAGAGTTTAATCAATATGACGATTTCAAATGTAATTTGCTTACCTATGAAATAAAAATTACTTTATAGATTTTAAAACTTTCGTGGCTATTCACTAAATGATTATCACTAGTATCAGGTTTCTTACCACGGTATGACTTCTTTTTATTTTCCCGATATTTCGGAACGGTTGCACGCTCCATGGTCACGGGTTGACTGGACGGCGGCAGATGACAGCTTTAAGAGCAGACATATATGTCTACCCTCTTGCGCTGTCGACGACTACCTTCATCGCGATTTGTTGTGGCGTTTTCATTGTCACTCACTTTTTTCACACAAATCATACTCACTGTATCTACACGCAAAACTGAACTCGAGGTATTTTTGTTTTTATTGCTGCACGCACTAAGGACCGGATTCCATGCACTGGACAGTTTAAAACCATCATCACGGTTAAATGTTTTGTACTTCGTGATCTCGATGGCTTCTCGTACCAACCGTGGTATGTAGTGACGTTCTGTCGAGAGTACCTGGGGGCTATGCAACTCGATCCAGTGGTTAGTATCAAAAATTACTTGACTTTAAGTGCTCTACTGCTGCAAGGAATTCTCTTACGACTATTAATCGTACACAGTCTAATTAAACTTCTTTTGTTTACACTTATATTCATATAAGCTTTCCTATTCTTTTCACTATGCACTCTAGCCTTGTTAGCTGAGCAGATGTACATAAACATAGGTAAGAATTATTCCAATTAGATAAGTATTCTATAAAAAAAACTTTGAGATCACCCATTCGTTTGAGAGCTACGATGCCATATGCGTTCCAATTTTGAAAGATATGGTTGCTGCAAATTACAGACATTTGTCAACTTGTGTTTGTGATTTAACCTATGCGTGGAACTACACCTGTTACCAGGCGTGTCGTCTACCACCAAGCGCATAACTTGTTTGTCCAGTCACTGGATATCATAAAGTAAAAGAGTAAGTGCTGGAATGACAGTGTATTTACATTTTAGAGGCATGCAAATTCGTACGCAAGTGTCCAGAATATGTCACTAGGCGAAGAGATATTGCTACACGTTATACATCACGACATGGATATAAATTGATAACACCAAGCACCCGACTTAAAATGAGCTCTTCCAGTCCTAATGTCGATCAAAGTTTATAATAAATTACCAAGGTTGTTAGTAGATGAAAAAAGTGAATAGAAAAATGTTATTATGCTGTTTCAGAATTTAATCAGGATAATGATTTAAAAGATTAATAAATTTATTTATTTTTGTAAAACGTTGTTTACTTTTAAAAAACGACGTAAGCAATGACTTCTATCTGTACAAAAATCTAGTAACAACTGGTCCCCAACTAAAACTCCTAGTAGCACAAAATTTTAAATTTTAGTTTATATGTATAAAAAAAATTACACGGACAGCCCTTAAATTTTTACTTGTTACTAGTTATTACTTAAGGTAAGTTGTCACTTGGTGTACATTACGCATTATTACCTTCGTGCAGCAAGCGAACAGCTAGCTAGCTACAGGTGTAGACTGAAAATCAGCAATGCTGAGTCTTTAACCTTTTTGTCCACTCAATTGTTTTTTTCTATTCGTTTTTTAGTCCTGTGTTTGTTATGTTTTGTGGAGAAATAAATATCTTTTCATTTTATTTAAAAAATACTTTTTGGGAATCCAAACGCTGCTGGCAATCTTCTGGGTCGAATCAATATTCTAAATTCACTTTTGAATGCCATATCCGGCGTTTGCTCGTGTCAGATTCCTGGTAAGCCGATTATCGGACCGATAATCGGTGACCTCCTTTTTCATCGACTTTTTAACTGAATATTTTAATGTATTGTTATTACACAGCTGAGCATTCTTATACATATTTTGCAAACTTCACACATGAGCGTTTAAAATGGTTTATTTGAACGTTGTAACTCTCGGTATCAATTGAATTTCCATGCACATGTGTTACAAGTGCTCTCCTACTGTCTCACAGGTGAATTTTTATTCTATTCTTTCAAACTCGGATAGGCAAGAATCGATCTTCAATTTTTTACACTTGATTTTCAATTTTTTTCTTTACTACCGATTTCTTGTTGTTTTTGGGTTGCGTGTGTTCACAACAAGCTTCAGGACATGAGAACTCTTCAATTAAGTGATTTACGATCGTATTTGATGTGCAATGAGAATATTTAATGCATTCCTTTTACATTCACTTAATTATAAATATAATTTGTAATTACGACAACCGAAAGACAATCGTTGTGTTGAACGATCGACGAAAGATGAGAGAGTGCTTCTGGAACATTTGAAGCCACGAATCACGTCAGCCGTGACGTCACAGCCTGTGTCGCTCGGGGCGTCCTCTCGTTGAGAGTAGAAAAATGTTCTCGTAGTGTCATCATTCAATACTATAGGTAGGAGCTGTTTTCTCGCCGCCATTAGGTGGCGTTTGAAAACTTAAATAATTTTGTTCCAATTTCTTTGCCAAAAACTCTGCAACCACCATAAGTCTTCTATGAATATATATCGTATCCTCCCAAACATAAGGCAGCATATTCCTTAACTTATTATGCCCAAACGACACGTATAACGCACAAAAACCTCACTCAAAAATTTCCACGCAAAAAACTAAATGTATAAAATCTGGTTTTAAACGTAAAATAATAATGTAGTTAAAATTTAAAAAATTACATGTGAACGATGATGGATGGATTGTTAAATTTTAAATTAAAACTTTTTATTTAAAACGCGACTTGGGGATCTGTTCTCATATACCTATTGTCTACAGGGAACGTCACTAAAATTTGTATCGGCCAATCAGCTGCGCTAGCACGACAGAACACAACTCGCGCGAGATGCGACAAAAAAGTGACAGTTGCAATATCTCCTGCTCCTATGTCGCTCCTCGCGCTTCTATGTCGCTCTAGTCGCGCCAGCGCTATGTCGATTGAGACCTTGAGACGAAAAAATTTGAAATATCTATCAGTAAATGTATCTTGCTTATAAAAGGTTTTCCAATAAGGACCAAACAAATTTGTGTTGCGATAAACACATCAAATTAAGATATCAAACTGAAATTTGTTTCAGGTATTGTGCACATGTTACATTTAAGAATGGAATTCTATCTCTTTCATATGACCATCGCGAGTACATTTGCATCGACCACACAGCTAGTTAAATAATCGATCTATTGAAGAGGAATTTTGATAATCGTGTAATAACGGATAACGGCCGAATCGCCACCTTGTTCATGCGATCTAACGGCCTTGCATTATTTTTTATAGGGTTACGTTAAGTTGTTTGTTACTAACCGCTCACGCGATGCGCTCCTCCTACCGCAAAATGGCGGCTATTTGGTTTCGCAAATTAGAAAAGCATTCAGTTTAAATACAAGTTTTAAATAAATAAATAAATAAATTCATATCACATCAGCTCCATATTTCAATTACTCTGCGTTTTATTGAAATACAAAATTGTTATGTCCCTATTAAAAAATCCCATAGGAACGACTTTCCGTTACGTACATTTGTGAACAAATATGATAAAACCTACGACTCAAAGAAGGTTTACAAACCTTGGAATACGTGTGATATCAATGGGATGTATAAACGGATTGACGACAACAACGGTGACATTTTCTGTGACACACGAGGATCGCACCCCTGTGTCTCTACCATGAGTAAATTATTTGTATCAAAATGTTGTTTTGTCTTGTGCCATACAAAATTGGAAAGTAATTTACGCGGTCGCCAGCGATAATTGTTACAGTAAACTCGTGGTAGAAGCATTGATTTATGTATAACCACACACTAAAGTTTTTAGATATTACTATCAAGTGACAATAGCATGGAGATTTTGTTAAATAGGAAAGGAAGCGGCATGTTCAAAATAGATAACAAATAATTATCAATTTACTACCTTGATAAATGAGAACGATGTGTTTATTTCGGTTAAATACTGTTAACAAAACATAATGTAATTTTATACCGGCATTTCAACAGCAATTAAAAACAAAATAATGTGTCAGCCAACCACACCAATTGCCTGCCAAAATTCACTTTCCAGAACATCGTCTCGGACTAATTTAGAAAAGTTTAGTAAGTAGTAAGTTTTGGTTGATCTCAGAAGATTATTAATACTTTTAATAACTGTAGTAAAATGAACTAATCTGTACGTGTCACAACTCTAAAACAATCTGACAAAATCATAATGATGTCCCGGTTATTTTTAGATCAATTTTGAACAGTAGATCCTTGATAAAGGCTTTTACTATTGAAAATTGAATCATGAATCAATCAATTAAGTTACTAAAAGCACATTACATCGTTTGTAAGGCAATAAAAGTTCTAAAAGTGTGTAACCTCTCACTAACAAATCATTTTTATCGTCAAAAGTTTCAATGGAACTGGACCGTTTTATTATTGTTATTTTATATCTAAATGAACTCCGTAATAATAATTCCCAGCACAAATGCACAAAGCGGTCCTAGGGAAATACTGCTACCTTACCTATTTCTGCCGTCAAGCATTAATGTGAGCATTACTGCGTTCCGGTTTTGAAGGGTATGGGTGATGGTGAAATTACAGGCACATGGGACTTTTCAACTTACATCCCAAAGTTACGGGCGCAGTGGCAGTCCCCCTCAGATCTTTGCGATTTAATGCTCTGAGTGGCACAGCAACTGTTATGGACAGTCGTGTCGCTTACCACCATGCGCACGACTTGTACGTCCCGTCACTTGGTATTATAAAAAAAAGTATTGTTCGCAAGTTTTTGAACTTGAGTCCGTGACCCCGGCCGACTGTACCATTGCCGGGGAATACAAAATTAGTCTTTTATGACAGAGGCGAGAGTCTAAAATAATTATTAATCTTCTAATGCAATTAATCGAAGAGTAACTGAAGAAGACAACGTTTGTTAACATGCAGATGTTAACAAACCTTGTCTTCTTCAGCATGGGCATTTCGGCGACTAGATGAGAAGTAAGGACTAATTTTGGAAATAAATTTCTCTGAATTGGTTTTAGCTCTCGTAGATCTGGTACTCATTTCCCAGTTTGAGACCAAGTAAGGTGGTTAGGTGGCACATTATTATTGTTTTTGCTTTAGTGTGTGGTGTTCCGTCATTTGTTCCAAATTTGAAATTTAAAAGATTTAAAATTATGTTCGTTCTTAGAACAACAATAGAGAAAAATGTTATTTAAAATAAGCATACAGTTCGTTAAGTTTTGTGAAATTAAAAAAAGTGTTTTAATTTTTTAAATCATCAGTGAAATGTCACTTTAAATAACCATTTGATGTAAATAACTTTAGTATGTAATGCTCATGAAAAAATCTCATTGTTAATTTTGTAAATATTAAGTGAAACAAATATAAATAATTGTTCATTTTAACATGTGTTTTATTTCTTCGAACACAAATTACATTTGTCATGGGTTGTGTTAATGTCTCCTGATTTTATTAATTATGTCGCTCGTAGCAAAAGTGAATTATCTCCAATTAATTAAATTTTGTGACTATAAACTCACTAATCACTTTTGTAATTAATAGTTAGCAATTTTTAATAAATAAACGCTATCTACGGTTTAAGTGACGGTGATGGGCGCAGTGGCAGTGCCCCTCAGATCTTTGCGATTTAAAGCTCTTAGCGAAACTGCAACTGTTACGGAAAGGCACGCGCCTAACACCAGGTGCATGACTTACAGGAGTTACTTCACTTTTATAATATAGAATTAAATGTGGTACCATTAAACAAAAACACTATGTATTTTTCCCCCGACTTCAGGAGGTTTTCAATTCTACTGTATACTTTTTTTGTATGTATGTTAAGTGGTAACTCCGGCGAAAATTTGTAAACCGATTTTGATGATTCTTTTTTTGTTGGAAAGAGGGTACCTCAGTAGTGGTCCTATTTAATTTTGAAGAAAATATTCCACCTCTAAGGGTACCTGTTCACGCATGCAGACTAGCGCCTAAACTTTAAAAGGAGCAATTATTTTAATGGTTGACTTTGCTATGCTCCAACAGAAGGCGTTTTTCTCTCGGTATACTTTAAGCAGTGAGCACCGATGTTTATTATTTCCTGTGTTACCCGTATATTGGCGAACTAGGTGATGAATCCAATTTTGCGCACTTTTCGGTAACCGATTTTCATAAAACTTGGCAAATAGATGTAATTCCACGAACTTTTGCGGTCGGTTTTTTTTAGTACACTGTACTGTGATTATAAAAAAAATGGAGTTACACCACTTTTAAAATGAACAACACAATTATTAGTAAGTAAAAAATTTTCAAAAAGGTTCTATCTCTGGTTTGACTAAAAAGAAACCCCTGAAACTTTGCTTCTCTGGCCGTCACAGGGGTATTTACATAGTTTGGTATATAAAAAATCACGCAAAACTATGTGCCACAGATCTTTGTTTGTGTGAGAAAAAAGTGCTAAATTTATTTCTTTACTCTCCGGCGCTACGGCAAAAAAGTCGTTAAAAACGAAAACAAAAGTTATGCAACAAGCACATAGAAAAATACATAAGGTCTGCTGGTTCGTTCCGTAGCTCAGTTGGGAGAGCATCGAACAATGCTAAGGGTGCTGGTTCAATCCAGCG
Organism: Hyposmocoma kahamanoa; assembly: GCF_003589595.1. Taxonomy (NCBI): domain Eukaryota; kingdom Metazoa; phylum Arthropoda; class Insecta; order Lepidoptera; family Cosmopterigidae; genus Hyposmocoma; species Hyposmocoma kahamanoa. The sequence goes on from NW_020655294.1 coordinate 1,037,420, forward strand.
GGATTGAATGAAATTTCTTAGTTTTTCTATCTTTGTTATAATACTTGAAGCGTCCTTCAGACACTGTGTCCGTGGGGTGTGCCTTATTCCAGCGTGACCATGGTCAATTTGTGGAAGTTTGACTAGCCAGAAAAAAGTCGCTATTTAGTTGGTTCTAGTCGCAAAAAACTAGATTTAGTCGGTCTGCCGTTCAAAAGTTATAAGGGTGTTTTACTGTCCACTCTGGAATAACATTTCTCAATCTCGAGAACCACAACACCTAACTTAGATCTGATTACACTAAAAAAAGTCGTGATTTAGTCGGTTGGTCGGTCGAATTTTAGTCGTAAAAAACTAGATTTGAGCTGTGGTTGTCGAAATTCAAAAATGGTATCGCCGGAATCAATTTCTAACTTCAAAACGGCGTAACGACTAAATCTAGTTTTTTGCGACTAGAACCGACTAAATAGCGACTTTTTTCTGGCTATTCAAATTTCAAAAACTCGACCATGCTCACGCTGGTATAAAGCACACGACAAGCAAGCTCCTCGCAATGGCGTCCTACTCATGTTAACTGTATCATTGGGAAATCCTTTCATTGCGATCGCAAACATCTCCCACACTTCAGCATGGTGGCCTCTAATAGTGATGCGGCTGGCGGTAATAACTCCTGGTCTACAATAATCTAGTTTGTGCCATCGATACGATAAAATTAAGACTCTGTCCCTATCGATTTTGGTACTGTATCGTCCTAGAACCACATGGTGACTCGTACTTATACAAAAGAAGATAAAATTAAAATAAAAAAAATTACCAGAATCGGTACAGGCGGACGTATATAAGGCGCGTGACGGGTTAAATAATAAAAATTGTCACCAAAATTAGATACAAAAAACTAATCTGAAAATTACCCACCTACAAATAACAGAAAAAAGACGAACATTTGCGGCAACGTGGCCGCCGACGATGTCTATTCACTCTATGCTTGAATAGCCCCGAATCTTCGGTAAACACACGAGAGAATAAAATAATAATTACTTACTTTCATTCCCTTAGATACCCAGAAGCAGGGTAAAGGGTAAAGAAAAACTTGCTTACACCGTGTTATTCTAGGAAACTATGAATAATTTTCCCCAACGTTCATTTAGTGGTCGATACACGCGGTCTAAAATTACACAAATATTACCGTATAATTAATGTTAGTCTCCGTATCCACCAAACCTGAGCGAAGAATTTGTTTCAGTAACTGATATTCTTTCATTGTTACTATGAGACGTACAAATCGTGCGTCTGACGGTGACCGACACGCCTGTTCGTAACAGTTGCAGTGTCACTCAGTGCTTTAAAGCGCAAAGATCTGGGGAGCATTGCCACTGCGCCTCACCCTGAGATGTAAGATGAGAAGTTCCATGTGCCTGTAATTTCACCAGGCCTCTTACTCTTCAAAAACGTGACACCAGTAATGCTCACATTATTGCTTGGCGCCAGAAATAGGTAAGGCGGCAGTAATTCCCTGTGCGAACTGAAAGAGTATAAAAAAACTCTACTGCTACTTAATTTAATATCAAAACTTACTACTGTAGCTCTTTCGCTAGCAGACAGTATGAACCAGGTCACGTACTTAATAAACTCAATAAAAAATTTAATATTATCCTCAGTCCTCATTGCGTACATAGTCTTAGTGGCTATTTAAAACGATTAGTCGTAAACATGCAGAGGCATTGTTAAACTGAGATATACACATTCATATACAGAGTCTATATTACATCAAATGGCTTTGATTGGTTTCGCATAACAGTGCAAGTGTTGAGTCAATCACAAAAAATATATATATATAGTCATTGACTTACAAATAAATGGACGACGGGGTTAATACAAAAACCACGAAAAAAATGTCCCAAGTCAACCTATTTAAACGTAGTGACATGTAAAGGAATATGAAAAAGCTAAAACGTTCAATTTAAATTGTAATGTCATCGCAGTACTGTCTAATTTTGCTTCCTTCGCTGTCAGTCGAACAAACGAAGACTAAAGCGTGAATGACGCTCTGTATACGATTTTAACGCCCTATAAGTTCGGACACTTTTTAGCGCGTCCATATAATTGTAAGTCAATGTATATAGTACATTTGAGGAATAGACTGATTACTGACGTGTGTGAGAACAAGATTGCTAAAAATTTTCATGATAGAAAGAAATATAAACTTACCTAGAAATTTTATAACAAAACTGCAACATTCAATAAATACTATACGCATAACCGCTCACGCGATACGTGCAGCCGTAGACACATACCACATCTAGAGGCGCCGGTGAAGATTTTATACCGATTTATCGGATATCGAAGTTATGACAGGTAAAAGAATTAATATTAATTGCTATTTCGGTAACTACTCTAGCAAACCATAAAGTTTTTAATGCCTGGGTCTGTCATTTAAAAAAAATAAACAACTTCAAAAATACGTCACGACAATCGTGTGTGTTATTGTTTGGGCTGGTGATTTCGGTGTTTATTTATTGAAAACATACCGTAAGTAGCGTTTTTTAAGTTTACCCTGAATATAAATGTTTATAAACTATACTTTAAGGAGTAATTTCATGGTAAACGTTAGAACCACTCAAACGGAGTATTATCATATTTATCCAAGTACACCAAAAATTTAATTAGTGCTTTTTAAGTGCAGGATTTGCGGTGTATTACTGCATTTTATTTGAGATGTTTTTGTTGGTAGTAATACCCTCCGTATTTATTTAGCAATGCAGAATAATAATTTTTATTTATAAAAACTTGTATTTAAACTGAATGCTTTTCTAATTTGCGAAACCAAATAGCCGCTATTTTGCGATAGGAGGAGCGCATCGCGTGAGCGGATAGGTACCAATCATTTTTCTTTTATCAACTGAACTTAATAGAATACGTGTACTATACGATATACGCATTTTTCAAATGACTTGAATTTCGTTTGTAAAAAAATAAGTTCTGAAATAAAGCCAGTGTCCCTGTCGCTCGATCTAAGCAAAATGAACCTTATTGAGACTGGAAAAGTGCCGGCAAGGTTCATGTGTTTTCTATGTGTGGTTAATATAAGATCTGTACCTATTAGATGCAATTAATAAATGAATATGAAAGAATACGAATATTGCACATGCTCTCAGATAAACAAGCATGAGAAGAGCTGCATTTTCTAGGCGTTTGAGAGAAAATGATTACTATGAATTGTGAGGCAATTCAGAGGTCTTTGAACGACACCCACTGTTGGTACTGGCCGGTGAATACGGGAATATCGAGCAGAGGTGTCGATTTTTATCTATGTGAAACCGACCATACGACTCATCCGTAGAACCAAGACCTATGTGCAAGACTGCTTATTCTTAGCACACTGTATACTTCCATCGTTCTTCGATTTTATATTTCCAAAACGAAATAACATACAAAAAATCTGAATACACCTATAGATAGGCCTTAATTTGAATAACGAGATTATGTACTTATCGTCTTTTCGCTGTATAATCAATCGGACTATGTTCTTCGGATGCGTTTGGTGTTAATTGCTTTTTTGTTCTTGTAGTATTTTTGCTCGTTTTGTGTGAACGTCGCCTCATATTGTAGGTTTGATCTATCAAATTCACTGTCTATTTTCCAATGCAATAGATCTATCGCTTTCCATTTGGCTTGTAAAGTTCTAAGTGTATCTTCAAATTCCCATTTCTCTTGCATGGTCTCAATGTTTATGTTGCTAACAGACCACGCAAATAACTTAAGTTGCTAAGATGCTTTTTCAACATTTCATCCAATCTACTGTTGCTACCAGTGGGTGTTTTACACTCATTATTCTAATGCATCGTTCTTCCGTGTGTTATAAGAGTGTCCTCCTCGTCGTAGTTTGGAGGCTGTAATTGTACATTACGAGCCTTAGTTGTCTTTTTACCATCAAAATTCCACTTTCCTGTATTTTGCTGGGTTGCTGTGCTGCTGTAGACAGTTTCGAAGTGCCGCTGAAGCTTTCTTCTTCAATATATTGTTTGACTTCTAAATACACTTGCTCGGTTTGCTTGTAACAATCCCCAACGAAACAATCATCATCAGATCGCACTCGTCTTGGAATGGCATAAGTGGAGTTACGTTAAACATATTTATTACTCCATTAGATACAGAAAAATACAACCTACATCCTTTTCAATTCTTGTAACTCTATCTACAATATTAGTCGATTGAGTTACCAGAATTGGAGAGGATGTGGGTTATATTTTTCTGTATCTAATAGAACAATAACCGTTTTTGACGTAACACTACTTATGCCATTCTTCTATGAGGGGTGCGAGATGTTAAGAACTGCGTAAGTTTATCATAATTCGCTTTAAATTCGTTCCAAATACAGTCTAAAGTTACCAGACGTCAACAATTTTTTTAGTTCACTCTCTTTTCATACAAATGGACGTAATTGACATTACAACGTAGAACTTTTATAGCAGTAGAGCTGATTATGAAAATATTCATCCAGGGAAACATTGTCACTTTACCTATTTCTGCCACCAAGCAGTAATTATGAGCAATTACTGCGTTTCAGTTTGAAGGGTAAGGGTGCTGGTGCACAGGCACATGGGACTTGTCAATATACGTCTCAGGGTGACGGGTGCAGTGACAGTGTACCTCAGATCTTTGCCATTCAAAGCTCGTGAGTGGCACTGCAACTGTTATGGATAGGCATGTCGCTTACCATCAGGCGCACGACTTGTTCGTCCCGTCACTTGATATCATAAAAAAAGAAACGTGGATTTCAAAATAATACAGAGTACTAAAAAACCGATCTCAAAAGTCATTCATACCCTAGTTTGCCACTCTTAAAGGTGGAATATTTTTTTCATATTTAAATGAGACCACTACCGAGGTATCTTTTTTTAAAAAAGAATCATCAAAATCGGTTCACAAGCAGGGGTAACCGCGTAACATATACAAAAAAAAAACAGTGGCATTGAGAACCTTATTTTAAAGTGGATTAAAAAAGAGAAGCGAGGCGCCGCCGCCGTGTTATTTAACTTTAGTTGCGGATATCCTCGTTTTATGTTCGATTTCAATAGGTTGAATCCTAATAAATTGTACTAAGATACACCCGTTTAGATATATACTTTTGTTAAGGAGATATAATTTTTTTTCGAAAGGTCACTGAACTTCAAGAATAATGTTTTTGCCTGTATTTCCCGAAATATGTAAAACTACCCTTTGAAAAAAATACAAAGTGACTGCGGATTTAAACTTTATCAAATGTGAAAATCGTAAATCCTTAAGCGCACAAAAAAGGGAGAAAAAAAATATTTTGTTAATTTTAAAAATATATTTTCATAAAATTAACTTTACTAAATTAGCATTTTTTTACCTTCAAAATATACCTACTACATTAATGTATCTATCGAATAAAGAAAAAGTAAACGTTTATCTCGGAAGATCCCGGAGATACGCGTTTCTAAGTTTTTTTTAGATTTCACTAGAAATAGGGTTCTCACAAAATGTATAAATTTTTACCCGACTACGTGAATCAATAATAATATATTTATTTCGAATATGAATAGACTTGTACGTGGTAGTAGATACAAAGATGTGAACTTATGTTAGTGTTTCTAAATTAAAACTTTTTATTCATACATGTGGGAGCTTTGGTAGCCCACAACAATTCAAATTCCTTTATGAGGTTTAGATAACATAGTCCATATGGTACATCAATTGAATTTTTACATTTTTAAGTGACGTTAGTTAAATTTAAAATCAAGTGAAATAAATTAAATTGAAGTAATTATGTCAAAAATAATTTATAACAATGTACGTTACATAGTATTGGTAGATTTTCTTATAATATTCACGTATGTGCATTACGTTGTGTGAGTAACGATAAATATCCTGGTAAATGCTGAAAGCTCATACATTTCCCTCATTATCGGATTGCCGAATGATTTCGTCTGTTGCTAGCGTGATGTCAGCAGTTTCAAAGAGGATAAATAAATATCAGACGATTCCAGTGCACGGTGAAATAAGTCTGTGATGGTCGTTTTCCGATCCAACTTTCGTGTATGGTGCTCTCGATCATAACGTTAAAACTTGTTCCTTGATTTACCGGCTTGTTTCGATAACATACCTATAGGTAATGTGCTACACTCAATGAATATAAAATATTGCACTTTGCAGACTGGATAAATATTCAGTGACAACCCTAATCCAAAAAATAAAAGTTCAATATTTCTGGTCTCTTGTGTTTGTCGCATCTGGATTTTTTATGGTAATACTTATTACTGTAATTAACAAATCCGCGTTGAAAAAACATGCTAATATGTAGAAATTCTTCAGAAAAAATGGATTAAACTATAGAAAATAAGAAATTGTGCTCTAGGATAGCTTGATATTTTTTTTAATTTTTGGACTTAATGGCGCTTTTAGTAGTTTTCTATTATAACATGAAATATTTAAAGAAAAGTCATTTACAGGAAAGAAGATATTCTGATTTTTTGGTCTCTACGGATTTTTCTCGATTTATTACATTTCTCTAAAACTAGTCTAAGCCAGTAGAGTTTAATTAAGAGCTTTGTTTGAGTATTATCTTTCTAAAAAAACGGATAAAACGAGGATGTCCGCAACAACACACTGCCAGACACAAGCAGGTATATCTATCTCACTCGTAACTGTAGATTATTTTACAGTTATCTCTTTCTATCTAACGGTGCATTGCCTGGGGTTGAAAATTGTTAAAAGCTTTATAACGTTTATTTTCCTTCAATTTTTACTTGACTTCGTAAGTTTGTCAAAACACTGTACCAGATACAAAAGCGCATACCATGTTAGCAAGGTACCGAGTTTTAGGTACAATATGTATCCAATTTTCCAACCTTTGATCAAGGATCATATACGGCTCACCCTAGAAATAAGCAAGCAGCTCAGGTTTCACGCCCAAACTCAGGGTAAAAAATATTTACAGTTAAATACTTGCTAAGTTTTGTTCAAATTTAACGATGTTTTTATAAAATCCTTCTATTTACCAAAATTACCTAAAAACACCACATATCACGGCTGTTTGGAAGTTGTACTCTACTGTTTTAAATCTGATCAGATCTACAAGTTTTTGGAATGCCAATGTCCCAAAAATGGCCTTTGTAATATATTGTGCCCCATTGGAATCGGAGGATAGGGTCACTTCCGCTGTATCACCAGTCCCCTCGAAGAAAATAAAATTAAGAAATGAGTAAAGTAAGATATGAATATATAATATTGCGCTTTGCAGACAGGATAAATGTTCAGTAACAACCCTAACACAACATTTTAAATTGAATATTTCTGAACTCCTCTGTTTGTCGCATCTGGTTTTTTCTTGTGGTAATACTTAATACTATAATTAACAAATCTGCGTTGAAAAAATGCTAATACGTAGAAATTCTTCAGAAAAAAAAACGAAATCGTAGAAAAAAAATTATTGTGGTCATTGACTTACAATTATATGGACGTCGGGTCCGCGCTAAAAAGTGTCCGAACTTATAGGGCGTTAAAATCGTATAGGTACAGAGCGTCATTCACGCTTTAGTCTTCGTTTGTTCGACTGACAGCGAAACAAGCAAAATTAAACAGTACTGCGATGACATTACAATTTAAATTCAACGTTTTAGCTTTTTCATATTTCTTTACATGTCACTACGTTTAAATAGGTTGACTTGGGACATTTTTTTCGTGGTTTTTGTATTAGACCCGTCGTCCATTTATTTGTAAGTCAATGATTGTGGTCTAGGAAAGCTTTTCGTAGTTTTCTATCATAACATGAAATATTTATAGAAAAATCATTTACAGGTAACGATATAATCTGATTTTAAGGTTTCTATAGATTTTTCTCGATTTTCTAAGTTTCTCTAAAACTATGATAGATACAGCCTGGAGAGATTTATTAGGAACTTTGTTTGAATATTATCTTTCTAAAAAACACATAAAACGAGGATGTCCGCAACTAAGGTAAAATAACACACTGTGCACCGCAGACGCGCTGTAGTGAATGGATTCAAACGCGCGCAATCATCGCGTTGCAAGCAAGAAGCTTATATAGAATTTTATATAGTTGCCTCAAATCAAAAATTAACTGAAGTTAACAAACAAAACTAAAATTAAAACCATCTCTTATCAAAATACATGATACATACGCGCGTTTACGGCGCGTATAAAATACACCGTATTGCATAAGCACTGCTGGCTGCTGGCACTGCTACCTGCTCCCGTCATCTTGAGACATAAGTTGACAAGTCCCAAGTTCCTCTAATTTCACCAGCTCCCTTACTCTTCAAAACTAAAACGCAGTAATGCTAACGTTACTACTTGGCGATAGAAATAGGTAAGGTGGGCAGTACTTTCCTGGACGAACTCTTTCGCAAGGTCTACTGCTACTACTGTTTTTGAAGTCGGTTAAAAAGAACATAAATAAACGAATAACCGTCGTTTATTGAATGCAGGAATACGAAGCGGGATTGATTGCTTTGTTATTTTGACGTCCCCACGCCGCGTATTCGAAATAACGAAATGATATTTGTTACTGAAAGAACTGTTATTCTCTCAGTTTCGTTAGATAATAACAAGCAAGTCAGTTCGACACAATAATACGAACACCTGTTGGAGCAGCTCCCGCACCTTATCTACATAAGTTTTGATTATAGTGACATTCTCCATCAACCTCTTAACCAAGAAGAAATGCGGGAAGGGCACTATAACCAATGCGCGAACAGGAACCTTATAATTTCAGGTTCTGACCCCAGATCAGCCAGTTTACAGGATTGTCGCAGACCGCTGTCACTTGACTTCATCGGGCTCTCAAGAGGCTAGTACCCTCCCTATTTTCCAGATAGGTACCGGAGTTGTAGGTTCACTTCACTTCTGAGGTCGTAGAAGGAAGCTTTGGAGCGGGAGAGGGAGCCCACCTTTCTTCTTCTAATTCAATCAGGAGAGCCGGGCTTCGGAGGAGGCTCTACCATGCTCTTCTTCTATCTCTATAACAGAGGATTTGGCAGTAATATATAAGCCCCGAAGTGGCCCCTCTTAGTGATGAATGGGGTACAGTTCTCCAGCTCCACTCCAACGGAAGCCCTGGGATAGAACACCGTGGAGTTTTAGTCTGTTGCCCCCGCAGCACCGGATCCATGAGGATTTCCTGCTTCGCTTCTGAGTTCGCGGTGTGGCCTGCGCTTTATGCTGAAGGACGGTGGGAAAATTAAAAACATGAATAAAATATTCAACACGTTCAGTATTTGATTTGACCTTCACTGAGTTTGCGAAGTAAGAAATTCCATTTTTTTTAACATGGATTTCCACACCTGAACCTATTAAGTGTTTTTATGTAAGTACAAAGGATTTTCAACGTTATTATCACGTAATAATGTAAGATATAAGCGTTCCTGTCGCCATAGTGGACTAAATTAAAATCAATCAATCGTAATTGGAACGATATCCTTGTTTCGTTTACGGAAAGACATTATCAAGATATTTTAGCAACCAGTTAAAATTGAACCGGAACTTATGATTTTAAAAATTAATTACAGAAGAAACAAAATGGTAACGACGAGGTTACATCATGGGTCATGAAAGGCCGGATGGTGGGCAGGAAAGCCCGAACACTAAATGTGGGAGGCGGAATCGATGGGAAAATTGATGAATTGTGAGATAATTGATAATAATGGAGATACATTCTTATTATTACAAGGTATAATATACAAAGTTATAGTAGCAGTGGAGTTCCTTGTAAAATGGTTCGTACAGAGAAATACAACTGCCATCTTACCTATTTCTGCCACCAACCAGTAATGTGAGCATTACTGCTTCCGGTTTTGAAGGGTGAGGGTGCTGGTACATGAGACTTGTCAACTTATGTCACAGGGTGACGGACGCAGTGGCAGTGCCCCTAGGTTACTGACAGCAACCTCTTATGATTAGTGACTTTACCTCATACAACTCAACAACAGACAATCTAAAGCAAACCAAACACAGAACAACAAAGTACACTAGGTATAGGTATGTAATAACGCAGAGCTAAAGCAAAAACGTTAAAAAATAAATCTTCACAATCTCACCTCACGTGATAATGGCGTATTTACGCCAGAAAAAATCTGGTCCCGTAACATTGTGAAAGAAAATAAATGAAAGACGATTTATTAAAGGCTTTTATCAGGTGCTTTAAAGAGATGATTGCCTAGATTTTATTTTGGAAAGTGATGCAATTCTTTCTTTCAGACTCTACCTTTATAGCGAGACATTTAAAAGTCAGAAGTTACGCCTTCTTGAAAAATAACATTGAAATATGCGTAGCAAAGAATTACTGTGAAAACTTCACCAAGCGTTGATAGCGAGAGTGATTTTATTTAAATTCAAGTTCTATTTGCTCGGTTGAAATACACTGTAAGCTGCTACAGTCTAGATTTTCATTTTCCCTGCCTGAACATATATTTTAAATATTATTTTTAACCGACTTAAAAAAAAAGCGGAGTGTGTGTGCGTGTACGCGTGCATGTGCATGTGTGTGTGTGTGTGTGTGTATTACGTGATTTCTCCGATGTTTGTGAACCGATTTCGATGATTCCTTTTTTAGTTGGAAAGGAGGTATATTTTTAGTAGTCTCATTCAAATTTGAAGAAAATATTCGACTTCTACGAGAGGAAAATATCTTCCATGGTTTCGGATTTCTCCATACTGTCCCATTAAAAAAAATACTGTATACTGCCCTCCTTATCATAATAACTAACTGACATTTCTAGCGAAATTGAGTTTAAATAACATTCACCCTAAGAGCGGTTTGTATATCTTATTTAGTTTCAGTTAAGCAAAATCAACGTAATATTGACATTTTTCAATTAAAGAAGAAAACTTTAGATGCAAATATCTAGAAAGTTCCCAAAATGTAAATGCGTTAGTCATATCAAGGAGGGCGGTGTACCTACGCGCGCAAGTCACCCCGCCATCTCCTTCTTGTTATGCTACCTCGATATCACTGACCGTTCTCCGCCACCCACCAAGTGGGTGTGTGAAATGCTATGGAATACACTTTGAATCAAATTTGTGTGGATTCAGAAGCCATGTCGTCTTTCCATACATCGTTATCTAACACATAGTCTTCAATTTCGTAATATGACTTTTCAACCAAAATATTTTTAATGTAGTTTTTAAACTTAATATATGCTCCGGAATCTTATTGTAAAAATGTATACCTACGTACCTTGTTTAAACGAAATTGTGGTACCATGAGTTTGGACTTAGCTCTAAGGTTAATATTATGGATATCTTCTTTCTTATTGAAATTATGTATATTTTTTAGTAGTGCTGATATTACTGCTTAGTGGCAGAAATAAGTAAAATGGCAGTATTTTACTAGGCGAACTCTTTCACGTAGAGCTCTACTGCTACTAAATATGTAATATAACTCAATTGGGAGAGCATTGGCCAGGATATGGTGAAGGCGCTGGGTGAATTTATTTACTTTTTTCTATATGTTCAATTTTTATTAGAACTTCACAAAAAAAAAATTGAATATCATCGTAATAAAACATCATAATACTCAATAAAATTAGTATTGATTTTATAAATTACAGATAAAGTAAAATTTAAATGTAAAAAAAAAGATTTTAATTTATTCTTAAATGAACGTAGGTAATTGGGTCAAAAAAATGCTAGCAACGTTTCTTATTCAAGTGGATATTGTGTAAAAATAAAAATAAAACACATTTTTGCGTTATTTTTTACATTTGTACAGTAATAACAATAATTTCTTACTATCTTGGAAAGGATGGATGTTAGTAGAATAACGATACAAATTTATAGAGCAAACGTGGGGGGAAATGTGGGCTAAGGTCGACCTCGGCGCACATATATTAACCAGAATAATCCGGCTTTACTGAAAAGCAGCGTAACTTCAACATTGTGAAAAGTTGAGTGGAGATCGTTTTGTGTGGCGTTTAAAACGTAATTTTCAAAATTACTACAAATCAATGTATTTTGATTTTGGACAGTGTTTTTTTTTAAATGGGGCATTATGGAAATATCCGGAAATCATAGAAGATACAAGGAAACTGTCTTCGGAACCATTAAGTTTTTTTTTGTGAAAACAATTTTGGCATATACTCAATTTTTGATCAAGCGTGACCAATGACATGATCTTTACGTGACTCCGTTTCATCAAGGATCATTTCACGCCGGAACCGGTGTGTACCTAGTACTAATTCTAATTAACCAATCAGGGATCAAGAATTTGACAGCGTGTTGTGCAAGCGAAGACCTATTTATTTGGGAACGTGGGACTTGTCAACTTATGTCACAGGGTAAAGGGCGCAGTGGCAGTGCACCTCAGATCTTTCCGACTTAACGCTCCGAGTAGCACTGCAACTGTTGAGGACAGGCGTATAGCTTAACATCAGGTGCACGACTTATTCGTCCCGTAACTTGATACCTATTATAAAAAAAAGTATTAACCAAAATACGTATCTTCTATCTTTCAAGTATTTTCTACACAGCAAGCAGTCTCCGATTGGGATAATGCCAATCTTGTCAAATTTAATGCTACCAAAAACAGGCGTGTCTTTTCTCCACTAAACGGAGTCCCTTTCACTTGAATCCGACTTTTCGTGATATACCAATACCGATAACAGACCGTCTTCACTTACTTTGAATGGACCTGCCATCTAATCGGAACTTCGGCAGATACATTGAATCCATGGCCAAAAATGAAGCCAAGAAGCTTGGCATCCTTTCCAAGGTGAGGCGTTACTTCACACCGGGACAAGCACCATATCTTTCTACGTTAGTTTTGATTATAGTGAACCTCCCTATCTACCCTTAGGGCATACAAGAAGGACACTATAACCTGTGCGCGGGCACACCGGGGCAGTTGCTTTAGCTGTACCAAGCACAAGTCCGGTCGTGTATGGAGTACTGCTGTCACTTATGGGATGGCTCTCCTAAATATCAACTGGCCACCTTGGATTCAATATTCAAGCGTGCTAAGAGGCTTATAAGTGACTTGGAATTAGTAGAGGCGAAGCAGAGCCTTGAACACTGCCGTAGAGTTGCCAGCCTATCGGTATTCTACAGGATAAATCACGGAGAGTGTGCGATGGCATTGCATAATTTGATTCCACCTTCCCCTTTCCATCATCGGGGGACTAGACGAGGGTTGGGGTTCCACCCCTATGTTGTGGATATTCCCCGGATTCGCACGAAGCGTTTCGCCTCCACATTTGTATGGCGAGCGGCTCGGGAGTGGAATTCCCTGCCTGGAGACTTGTACTGCCTTGGACCTTTTTAAGGCGACAGTAAATAGGCATTTAGGTGTGCATACTAAATCCATCAGGTGAAGTGGAGATCAAATGTGCACTTATTTTTTATAAAATAATAATAATAATAAAATTTTGGGTACTTGGAAAAAATACAAATTATTGAATCTCGAAAATTTGAGGTCTTTCATACTAAATAAGGAGTATAAAACACAAATAATCTCAGTACAGAGTGCTAAAAAACCGACCTCAAAAGTCATTACCCTAGTTTGCCACCTAGGATCACTTCTAAGGTTTTTAATCTTTTAATATTCAACACAAGCATAGCTATTTTGCACGATTTAACCTTCACTGGGTTCGCGGAGTAGCAAATTAATTTTCTTCCATTTCTATTAACATGAAGTTCCACAAAGTAACGCCTGAATCCATTGACTTACAATTATATGGACGTCGGGTCCGCGCTAAAAAGTGTCCGCACTTGTAAGACGCTAATATCGTATACAGAGCGCCAAACTCCGCTTTAGTCTTCATTTGTTCTACTGACAGCGCGATACTGCGATGACATTACAATTTAAATTTCGAATAGGTTGACTTGGGACATTTTTTTCGTGGTTTTTGTATTAGACCCGTCGTCCATTTATTTGTAAGTCAATGCCTGAATCTATTAATTGCTTAACCTTCGAGCTCACGATTTATAGATCGAATGGACATTCGAGTAAACGTTTTCGAGCAAATTAATGTTTGATCAAACGGTATTGGACCTCAAGTAGAGAACATCTGTACAGTTATATTATTATATAGCACTGTTAATACAATAGTGTATTAACTCAAAAACTGTATTTTTCAGAATAGATAAACGAGTTACTTACATTTCGTGAAAGATTATTAAAAATACTGTATAACTTAAAGTTTGTTGCAGACATCTAAACAATTTCCTACTTGCCAAATATGTTTAAAAATAAATGGGATAATATAGTTATTGCATATTTCTTAATGACTGTTTTGTCCAGAACAATCTCGAAAATTCTGCCTCATGTTAAATAGATATCTTTTAATTGTTTCTCACAATATTCTAACGACGGTTTCATTGAGGTGTAGATAATCAAATTTTAGAGTATAACCTTGAATTTCACATATTTCGACTTACAACATTATTGTAGGCAGTGCGAATTATATGTATAACTTCAGTCCTGTGCAAGTGTTTATTTGCTACTATTTGTTCAACTCGCCTTGTCGTCATGTGGACCCACACGACACGTAGTTGCTGAATTGACGGGAACAAAGCGATTTCGTGTAGTTGAATTTACAATAAGATCAGGTGACATATATTATTTTACAGGTCAGGTACGGAAAAGTTGCTAAGTAATCGTTTAGCGTGGTATGGACATGTAATGCGGTGGGATAAGAGTCACTTTACTTGGAAGATGTTAAATATTAATGAGGTTGGATTTAAAGGAGTGGATGCCCCAGGATGGATAGATAGCGTGAAATATTATATGGATATGAAAAGAGTCAACAATGAGGTGACGGGTGATAGATGAATGGAAGAGAAGACAATCCTAAATAATAAAATAAGGATAGGATGATGATGAAGACTAAAAAAAAACTTGATGTATTATCCGCTCACGCGATACATGCAGCCGTAGACGCATACCACACCTAGAGGTGCCAGTGATGATTTTATACCGATTTATCGGATATCGAAGTTATAACAGGTAAAAGAACTAATATTAATTGCTATTTCGGTAACTACTCTAGCAAACCATAAAGTTTTTAATGCCTGGGTCTGTTATTTAAAAAAAATAATCAACTTCAAAAATGTGTCACGACAATCGTGTGTGTTATTGTTTGGGCTGGTGATTTCGGTGTTTATTTATTGAAAACATACCGTGAGTAGCATTTTTTAAGTTTACCCTGAATATAAATGTTTATAAACTATACTTTAAGGAGTAATTTCATAGTAAACGTTAGAACCAGTCAAACGGAATGTTATCATATTTATCCAAGTACACCAAAAATTTCATTAGTGCTTTTTAAGTGCAGGATTTGCGGTGTATTACTGCATTTTATTTGAGATGTTTTTGTTGGTAGTACGGAGGGTATTTATTTAGCAATGCAGAATAATAATTTTTATTTTTAAAAACTTGTATTTAAACCGAATCCTTTTCTATTTTGCGAAACCAAATAGCCGCCATTTTGCGGTAGGATGAGCGCATCGAGTGAGCGGGTATAAAAGTAATCAACAACAAGATGATGAGATGAATGGAAAATAATGATAACTCTTTACAAAAAAAAACCGACCTAAACCCTCGCCTGAGAGGAAACCCGTGCCCAACAAAGGAACATATCTTGAGTTAAAGGTAACAAAGATGTATAATCTAATTTCAAAGCAAGTATCAAAATATTTGATGTTTAGATCTTCAGTCACTCACTTCACGCTGAGCGCCTTTGCAATATATAATGGCAATTAGACTACATCAATGCGCATTGCTCATTAAAAAATGCAGGCGTTTATTTTAAATCGTATACAAGATTGTCTTGTCTCACCTCAATACATTCAATAATCTCAGTACAGAATACTAATAATCCCAGTACAGAGTACTAAAAAAACCGACCTCAAAAGTACGTGGAATTACGACTATTTGCTAAGTTTCATTGAAATATCCCCTAGTTCGCCACTATACAGGACTTGATACTGGAGATAATAAAAATAGGTTCTCACTACGACACTACTCAAAGTATATCGAGAGAAAAACGCCTTGAATTGGGGAAATAGCAAAATCAACTAAATAATTGCTAAAAGTAATTGCTCCTAAATTAAAGTTAGGCGCTATTTATAAAAATGAATCTTCATGCGTGAACAGCCACCTTTTGAGGTGGATAATTTTCTTCAAAATGAAATGGGACCACTATGGAAATACCCCCTTTTCAACAAAAAAAGAATCATGAAAATCGGTTCACAAATACCGGAGTTATCGCGTAACATACATACAAAAAAAAGAAAAAAAGAATATACAGTCGAATTGAGAACCTCCTCCTTTTTTGAATTCGGTTAAACCACTTAACCTCAAAAGTTCGTGGAATTACATATATTTGCCAAGTTTTATTGAAATCGGTTACCGGAAAGCGCGCGAAACTGGATTCATCCCCTAGTTTGCCACCCTTAGAGGTGGAACATTATCTTTAAATTTAAATGGGAGCAATACTGAGGTTTTTCCAATGAAAAAAATCATCAAAATCGGTTCACAAATACCGCAGTAATCACAAAACACACATTCAAAAAAATAGAGTTGAATTGAGTACCTCCTCCTTTATTGAAGTCTGTTAAAAATAATCCAAATAATAATAAAGTGTTAGACATGTGTCAGACATACAAAGTGTTACGCTTTATTATGAACATAGTCGGTATACTTTTTGAAATAACGTAATCCCTCTCGTTGGTCCTGACTAAAAACCAGCGCCTTAGGGCGCTTCTTCATTATGTCGTGACGACAGATAGTCGTGCAGTTTAAGGTGTCGTGGCCTGTATATTTAAATGAAGTTTCATAGTAGAAGAAGACTCATTGTCGTGACAATGCATGGCAAGAGCTAGAATGACAGTCGTCAGACGATAAAACGTCACGATGAAAATGTGACGGCAGATAATCGCAACTTCAAACGATCCAGTCGTGCAAACGACAAGGCGGCTGCCTTCAATCGATAAATTGTCGTCACGATCTAGTGGAAACAGCTAGACACCACAGTTGTGCAATGTGCAAACGTCCATGACACAGTCACGACAGATAGTCGTGATAGGGAACAGGCTAGACGCGACAGTCGTCAAACGATAAATAAAACGTTACCACAAAATGGGAACTTTGGCATTATGCTGAGTCAGCGCTTTGTCACCGCTTTATTATTAATAATAACGCACACACTCAACATAATCCCGCACTAGGAAAACTCTGTGTCGCGGGTGAAATGGACACACACATAGACAACCATAAATTACGCCCAAACTCATGAGAGAAATAAATGTAGGCCACACAAATATTTCTCCCGGCCCGGGAATCGGACCTGGGACCCTGCGTGGCAGTAACCGTTCGGCCACCGAGGTAATGACAATAATGTTATCTTTTCTGTTTAAAGCTCTAGTGCCACTGCAGCTTTTGTGGATAGAGTTGTCGCTTACCACCAGGCGCACAACTTTTTCGTCCAGTCACTTGATACTATTAAAAATAGATTATCTGGTCTCATACTAGCAAATTTCTTGTAATACGAGTGTCAGAGCAGCGAAACTCACTTCAGTACCAAATCTATGGGTTTAGTGTAAAATTTTGGTAAACTAATACAACTTTATGCAATGGTGGATTGTGGGTTAAAAATTCTCCTAGTCTCGTAGTGGGATTGTTGATAAAAATAATAATGAACTTACCACCGTCAGCACCATAAAGTACGTGGAATTACATCTACTTTATTTGCCAAGTTTTATTGCAATCGGTTACCGGAAAGTGGGCAAACCCGGATTCAACCCCTAGTTCGTCACTATACGGAACTTGACACGGGAGATAATAAAAATCGGTTCTCACTACTCAAAGTATGTTGAGAGACAAAAACGCCTTGAATTGGAGAATACCAAAATCAACCATTAAAATAATTGCTCCTTATATTAAAATTTAGTCGCTATTTATAAAAATGAATCTTCATGCGTGAACAGCCACTCTTGGAAGTAAATGATTTTCTTCAAAATTACATGGGACCACTACGGAGGTACCCTCTTGCCAACAAAAAAAGAATCATCAAAATCGGTTTACAAATGGCGGAGTTCTATTGATTTGAAATTATTATTTTGCTGATATTGTTTGTTTTCATCAACACTATAGTTTCACCAACACTAGTCCTTTTTCTTACTGTGTATTATTACGGCTACGATAGCGTTTCGCCGTTCACGAAAAAAGGATTTCACAGTCGTATTATAGCATCAAGAGCTTCACGTAAAGACCGGAAAACTGTGGAAGTGTGCGTGTGTCGGTCTCACCCGTGTATAACGCAATCCTACGCGACATACTGCCTACAGAACGTGGATTTATTCTTACGATTCAAATTTATATCTATGCCTTTTAGGATACGAATTGCTCAAAACGTACAGTTCAATGAACAGCTGTCTGTACTTTGTATATGATGGCAAACATTGATAAATCTTCCAGTTTACCCCAAAACTGAACTTGAGGTTTAAGTACAGTAATGGGATGGGTAGTTTTGGAATCATCCGCTTTAGTAAATTCCAACAAAATATATCATATGATCCCTTTGATTTCGGCAGGTAGCCCGAGGCTTTTCCTTTGATGAAGGTTAAAGGGTGCTTAATCAATTCATTTCTGGATTTGTAACAAGGAATAAGGCTTACTGGATGAAACCCTGCTGTTAAGAACTCTTCTTCCTACCCTTGTCCTTATCCACCCCAAATACCCAAAGAATTCAATTCACATGTCTTTGAATAGCCTTGTAAATCTTTGACGATGATCGGAAGTCGATGTTTCCCGTCACTGTGAAAGCAAACAAGTGATAATAATGCAGAGTATCATTTGTCCTTATATTCATAGTAGGTATGCATCTGTTTCTACGGCGGAGCGAGGATTTTATTGCGAAAAGGGTGAGGGAGGCGTCAAGCCACTTTCGGCAAAATCGAAAAGTGCGGAATTTCCTGAATCAACGAAAATATTGAAGAGGTTAAAGCTACCATAACTGGCTATTGCCGTGATCTATTACACCTTGTAGGACACCACCATTAAGGAAACGAAAAAAATTTCGGGTTTCTATTTATTGGCTGTGCTGTTTGTAATGGCATCGCGGAGAGGTGATTGAATGATTGTAACTAGTATTATTATTTTTTTATAGATATAACTGACACAACTGTAAGTAAGTATCTATATACTAACTAATAATGCGCGTAAGTAATCAGAAATAAATAAATTAAAAATATTTAAAGACAAAAAGGGAAGGCTATAATTCAAATCAATAGCATTATTCAAACAAAATTCTACAAATTGATGACAGAACCTAGAAATGTGTAGATTTGATAGATTAAGTAAATACCATTTAGCAGCTATGTAAATATCAAAGTTTCAGGCGTATAGCTACTCTTTTTTACGTACTTGCTGCTCAAATAGAACAAAAACCAATTCTGTCAAACCAGAAACATGAGGTTTTCGAAAATTTGTTACATAGTGTATAGATTGTCCTTAGCTTCACTACCTGCTGGAAAAATTATGAGACTTAGAGCGGTTACACACGGTGACTTCTAGCAGCTATGCAAACGCGATGCAAGCACGCAACTGCATCAATACAAACGCGCGATTGCACTTGGGATTCATAGGCGATTGCATCGATGAAATAGCGCGTTTGTATCGATGCAGTCGCGCGTTTGCATCGATCAATCACTCTTACTTTGTAACCGAAATTCACACGGCAGTATTTACAAAAGCAGCTTAAAATCTAATTATAATAATGTGTGCGTGTGGCATAAGTTTTTAAAGCAGTTTGTAAGCTCAAGCGACACAACCTACACGTCTGACGGCCGAAGCGGAACTAAAGTGGACAGAGGGGGTACCGTGGCGGCTCTGGCTAGTACGAGCGGACCGCGTGGGAATTTAGGTATTTCCTTAGTATTATTAAAACAAAAACACATTTTGAACATCTACGGAGTATACGTTATAGAAAAGATGTAGTTTTGTTATTACTTTTTTGCCGTACCGCCATCTGTGCGAAATCTATGAAAATCAAAACAAATATCTGCAACAAACACAATACGCAAAAATTCGTGAGGTCAGTTGGTTAGTTCCTTGGCTTAACTAGCATAGCGTCTGACACGGTTTGCCCTAGCAAATTTACCGTCTCCTAAGACGTTCGTCCGAATCCAGCCGGATCGAAGTGAATGTTTTCTAAGTGTTATCTTTGTTTAATAATAATTACAACAAAAATAGTCAATCTTAAATAATTATAACAAGTTACAAGCTCCTTAAAACTTGAGCACTTATGAGCAACGTACGGGCCTAGTTTTGCGAAACGCGGGAAAACTAAAATCCGTTGCCCACCGCACCGAAATCGCAACGAGAAATTCGCGGGTAATAGGTCCCAGATTCTACGAACATCTACCCACAAACCTGAAAAGAGTTACAAACGACGACACGTTTAGTACCCGACTTTCTTGTGAAACAATTGTAATTTTGTTTTTCTTGACTTGGCTGTATTTAGACAAGTAGTTGTTATACTATTTTATTTTATATTCATTATTATTGTTTGCTAGTGATGATCATATTATCCCTTAACATTGTATTTTTAATTGTATTGTGACATTGATAATATGAAATAAATGATTCTATTCTATTCTAACATTTATTCTTATCCCGATACAGAACTGTAACATGCTGCTTGGTCAAGCGTTAACCGGTAAACGGCAGTTGACAGCTTTAAGGCCAGATATATCTGTCTTCCCTACTTTCTTTGTCGACGACTGCCTTTATTTCGGCTTCTTGTGGTGTTACCATTGTGACAATTTTGTTTACTCACTTTAAGCGTAATGTGTGTTGTTAACCCGTGAACTCGAGTCCGTGGAAATAAAATATCAGAAGGAAAATAAAAAAAAACAGCACTCAAAACATATTTAGTAACTGTAGACGGTTACCATGCGACTGCCACGCGGAGGTCCCAGGTACGGTCGGGAGAAATATTTGTATGGCCTACATTTATTTCTCTCGTGAGTTTGAGTGTAATTTGTGGTTGTCTATGTGTGTGTCCATGGCACTCGCGACACAGGGTTTCCCTAGTGCGGGGCTATGTTGAGTGTGTGGGTTATTATTATTATTATTTTACCGTCAAGCTGTAATGTGAGCGTTACTGTGTTCCGGTCGTGAAGGTTAAGGGTGAAGCTACAGGCACATGGAACTTGTCACCTTTATGTCTTAATCTTTGCGATTTAAAGCCCTGGTCGGCACTGCAACTGTTAGGGACAGGTAATGATAGTTTAGTGAGTAACCTAAAAATTGTAGCTGATGTAGAAGGCGTTAGACTCATTGAATAATAGTAAAATAAAATGTATACGAAACTTTCTTTTGCATTTTTAATTTTTATTCAATTGATATTCAATTTTTTTTTGTGAAATTACTCCACTAGTTTGTTACAATTATTAATACAAAGATCGAACACTCAGAAAAAATTCCTTCGATTTGGCCGGTTTCGAACCGACGTCTTCTAGCACTCCGTGTCAGACGCTATACCAACTAAGCCACGGAACGAACCAGCGGACCTTTCTTTTGCATTCTTTACTGCAATAAATTCTTAATTGCTAAATTACATTTTTTTTGTTAATTATTAATCTCGTATAACGTAGTCTG
>NW_020655294.1:1064038-1077603 GCF_003589595.1 Hyposmocoma kahamanoa
TATTTGAAATGGTTTTTGCTGTAATATTTTATGAATTTTTTAATTGTTCTTTTCAAATTTTAAATTTTATTTTATAAATAATTGTAGAGAAACTCACAATGTCGCGTCATAATATTTCTAAGCTTTTGTGATATCCTCTAATTGGCATTATGCACTGCTCATGTAACAGTATTTTTTAAGTTCTAAATGTATGCTGTTGGATGTCCTTTAATTAATAAATAAATACAACGATGACGTACATAGACGTCTGAGAGATCTACCAGGGCTCTGTCAGTCTGTGCCTATTGTTTCACGAGCTTGCATGTACTCCTAAATAATACCCATTCAATATCGCCTTGAAAAGGGGCAAGATATAAAGTCTGCATGCAGGGAATATCGCTCCATAGCCGTTCGCCATATAAGTGTGGAAGCGTAACTTGTGCGAATGGTTGGAATATCCACAACAGTGGAACCCAAGTCTCGCGGTGCCGGAAAGGGTTGCTAGCCTACGGAAGCGCACACAACGCACACGCAGCGCATCCACAAGATTTAGGCCCATAAACTTATTTATTGGATCTAACACCGAGTATATTTTTGTCAAAGAAACACACGTGCCTGGGATCATAGTTGACTGAATGATAAGCCTTTCAATCTCATTGCTTTTCCGCGTACCGGGAACAATCGAGGCTCGTTGCGATCTTGAAAATCCCAGGAAAATCGAGATTTTCGAGACTATTAAAAAAAAAGATTTTTTTCTACGTAAGAAACAAATGACGTTTTATGTTTTTGCTGACCGAGAAAACCTGTTTTTATTACTATTTTTTACTCTCCAAATTATATTAAGCTCTGTAGTGTAGCGAAACGAAAATATAACGAAAATAAAATATAATTTTTAGTAGTTTCAGATAGGGAGAAGCTATATTTCATTGAAGGTGACCTTGGGCTTCAAGGTCCAGGAGGCTGGTAACGTTTCCCCTTTAAATGGCTTTTATAGGTACTTTGGCGGAAGTAGCTGCCAGTCTTCCGGTCACCGGAGGCCTCAACGCGGCAAACTGACGTCAACTTCCTTATCTAATACATTGTTAGGGAAGTCATTGTGAGGAGCAGGTAGCGATTTAAGATAAGTACCTTAACGAAACGTTCCTGGTTGTAATCAAAACATTAAACCGAAAAATAAATTAATATTATAGTAGTATAACAAACCTACTTATGTATTCGACGGCCATAAGCAAGAATGTTTACTTTAGAAATCACTAAAAATCCGCTAGATGGCATTGACCAATTTGGCGTTAATTCTTGGCTCTGTTCAGATTTTCCCTCCAATGGTGACTACTTTAACACAATTTTGTTTATGCTGAGAATACCCAGAGCCCAGTAAAGCAATCTAGGAGCTAAGTCGTTTCTTGGGAACTGTTCCCCGGACCTTCTGATATCGAAGTACGTTCATATATGGTGAAACTTTATTGCGCATTATATAGGGTGTAAACGGCTCGGTACCTATCCAGGAGTGAGTCCCTTCGTGGGAACAACTGCCCAGACCTTCCGCATATAGGGCGTAATTTCATCATACAGGGTGAAATTGTTATTGACGGCAATAAACCCTTTTCTACCAACTTTCTTGGAGTTTTGATTTGTTTGCGTGACGTTATCCCAAGGTCCAGAACTCTTCTCCTTTACAGGTAGTAAAATATTTATTATAGTCAATATTACAATTTATAAAGCGACATCTTTTGTCAATCTCTCGTAGCTGTAACTGGTCCCCGAGTCAACTCAACCTCGTAAATGGCAACATTTTAATATCTAACGGTATTTATAAGAATATCGAGAATATAGAGGAGCGAGCCCAATCATATAGGTCAAATCATAAGGCTACCCGGCTTTTTTTATTTCTTTGTTACATATATTTTAGTAAATATATTAATACTCCGACAATTTCAATGCAGACCGTACAAAAACATCCATTTGCTAAGTAACAATGTAGAGAGAAATGAAAATGCCTTTAAAAGCATTCTCGGAACTTTTCCCCTATTTCTGAAAGTAACCAAGGCTTTCGAACTCTCACGTCCTGTTTATTTTACCACCAAATACAAATGAAATAATTTCAAGTAAGAGATCCATTTGGTTAACGAGAAGCATTCTTATTAGACAAGATCAAAGGCCGCGATAAGGTAAGACGGAAAAATATAAATGTACCGCCGCTTTTATGTTAGAACGATGCATTGTGGAGATGGAATGGCTTGTTCTCATTTCGGGACGAATGTCACTTGGTCTCTGCCTAATTTGTAGTAGCAAGGAAAGTACTGCCAACTTACCTATATCTGCCGCCAAGCAGTAATGTGAGCATTACTGCGTTCCGGTTTTGAAGGGTAAGGGTGCTTGTGAAATTATAGGCACATGGGACTTGTCAACTTATGTCTGATGGTGACAGACGCAGTGGCAGTGCCCTCAAATCTTTGCGATTTAAACATTGACTTACAATTATATGGACGTCGGGTCCGCGCTAAAAAGTGTCCGAACTTATAGGGCGTTAAAATCGTATACAGAGCGTCATTCACGCTTTAGTCTTCGTTTGTTCGACTGACAGCGAAGCAAGCTAAATTAGACAGTACTGCGATGACATTACAATTTAAATTCAACGTTTTAGCTTTTTCGTATTCCTTTACATGTCACTACGTTTAAATAGGTTGACTTGGGACATTTTTTTCATGGTTTTTGTATTAGACCCGTCGTCCATTTATTTGTAAGTCAATGGATTTAAAGCTCTGAGTTGCACTGCAATGGACAGGCGTGTAGCTTACCACCAGATACACGACTTGTTCATCCCATCACTTGATATTAATTTAAAAAAAACTTAAGACATTGGCGCGAAGTACTCTGCAAAATGCACCAGTTTTAAGATGTATCGTCGTCTTCGTCAACATTGAAAAAAGGTGCACTTTTGATGCTTCTTCATGTCGCGTCGATTGCATGCACTGTACTATCGTGGTGACAGGATTTGCCAATTGTCGTAGGATATTCGCTGAAGGGTTTTTTACTTAGTTACTTAGTTACTACGTAACAGATACATCACTCTCGTATAAAATCGAAAATACCTACGCTATAATAGTCTACTAAATCTGACTAATGACACCAGGTGCTCACTACGAGGAAAAGTTACCTAAGTACGCGCTCAGAGAGGTGAAAATAATGTTGCCCGTCATGTGCAGTTATGCGGAACCGAATGCTGGGGTTGTACAAGGATTGTAATGTAAATGAAAGACTTCTATGAGCGCTTCCACTGTCGGCGATTCACTCAGCGGTACAAGCGAATGACAGAGCTCTACCCACGGTGCGCCAGAGGTACAGGAAAAGAATGATACGTCGTCGTGCGGGGAGGCTCCTTTTGTGTACCCCACTTTTGATTGAAATGACCTTACTGCGGATCCAAAACGAAAACCAGCGCTGCGTTCTTCAGTAAATGCTGAGATAGTCATCCTTTACAGTACCAGCACGGTATGATGGCCGTTTTGATAGATGACAATAGTAAGGTCAAATCTCAATTCATCATCAATAAAAATATAATCAATTGCGAGTCGCATCTATAAGTTTTTAGATTTATAACTAGCATTGCAAGGGGTAGCTGATTAGAAAGTTTTAACAAAACGAAAATAAAAATATTTACTTAATATATCGTCAATACGAAACTGCTTTATTTTGCATTGAATTTTTACCGCACGTCACTATTGACAACAATGTATGTACATCAATGAGCTCCTTCAACGTAGTTATGAATTAATACGAAACTTGATGAGCGGACAAACGTCAAAACGGCCATCACAGGGTGCCGGTACTTTAGGCACCAAACCTATGCCACCAGAGATGAGCGTGGGTTAAAACCCAATCAAACCGTTCGGCAGTCGTGGGCAGAAACGGCGATAACGAAATTTGGTCTAATTCCATATTTATTACAAAAAAAGGCAAACGTCGACATTCGATTCAAGTTAACAGGATCTATCGATTTATTTCAATGCGATTTTCAAGCGAATCGATTCAATAGAAATGGAAATCGAATCGTCTAGATCAGAAAGCAACACACATTTTGTTAAAATCATGAAATTTGAACAAAACTCGATGTACATAAAATATTTAGTTGTAAACAGTTTTCGCCCTCGATTTTGGGCATTTATGGGTTTTACCCAGATTTAAACCCAGTGTTAACAAAGTACCGGGCTAAAACCATTTATGTGCACTACACAAAATAGCTTTACTAAATAACTTATTTACATAATTATTGCTTAACTCGCCTTCATAAGAAGGTGTAAATCTTATAATGAAAGAATTACTTCCTAATTCTCTTTTCTTTAATTCATTTATTCGTTCGTTTATTGCATTGTCACACTAATATTATATTAAGTACAGTGGCTTGAAATTGTATATATGACACCCTGTAAGGGCACAGCAAAGTGGTAAGGCACTTACATAAATACATGTAGTGGTAATATCGATTCCTCGAAAAGTAAATTAATTAAATTAAATAAATTTAATTAACTACGATCTTATAGTACTTCTCAGCGTATTCTATTGCTATTTAATTTAAATTATCTATGTAGGTATATTAATTTGCCGACAATTTTAATTTAGTTTGTTTATGTTGTTTTGAGATTGCCGACTTTTATAATTGTTGCGTTTACAATGTAGAACGTAATATTAGTGTTGCTAGTAAATAACTAAATTTATATTTTAATTTTAGTTTTCATTTCATATGTATCATTGTGATACAATTTGTTGTCGTTAAATAAAACGCAGCTTTTCTCTCCTTCTTCTTTTCTAAATGAAATTCGTCTGGGGGTAATTGAAAGTGTACCATAGTGAATGTGCACACGGCGTTATTATATACACGTAGACGACGCGCGTTCACGGGGTGCCAAAGAAACTTAAAAAGCATTGTTGTATCTATATGGCGTTATACTGCTAAGATCTCTGAGGGGCACTGCCACTGCGCCCGTTACACATAAGTTGACAAGTCCCATGTGCCTGTAACGTCACCAGCACCCTTACCATTCAAAACCGGAACGCAGTAATGCTGACATTACTGTTTGGGGGCAGACATAGGTAAGGTGGCAGTACTTCCCTGGACGAACTCTTTCACAGGCAGCTTCACTGCTACTAATGAATGACCATGATACTAATGATGACATGATAAGCCAGGCAACCACATTATTTATCTGGTTTCAAATTGAAAGTATGAGTACGTAAGTATCGGAATTTACACTAAGGTACATTTACAGTTACCAGCAGTTGACTAAAGATGTCGCTATATTATTTGTAATTTTAAAGTTGATTAAATGCCACAATGTTTGTCCACCATGATATTCAATTAGTTCTGTGAAATTACTCCACTATTCTATTACTAATATTTATTTTTAATACCTGGCTTGTCTTAAAGGTCTTATACAAGATTATTGTGTCAGTACGTATTTCATGAAATGAAAAAAATAGTTAGGTGCTAAATTTTAATAATTTCAAACAGCAAAATCTTAGGCTCAATCCCACTGGCACAGAGTCGAAGCGTCGCGACGCGTCATGTTTTTCGCCTATAGCATATTCATCTATATTTTCCAATTATTAAGGTACAAATTTGTGTTTTGCAAATATGGAATCGAAGGGCTACGCTTGGTAGCATTTGAGAGGCTTTGCACGTCACTTGGGCTCCCTGAGGCGTCGCCGACCAAACTGTGATCCAGGCGCACTACTGCGAGCTCTCATGCATGTTAATAGCGTTCTTATTTGTATATTCACACCACTCAAATTACCGCTAATATTGTAGATATATAATAATAAAAATAATAATATAATAATATGTGCCGACCCCACCTAGCGTGGGTTAAGGACAGAAAGAAGAAGAAGAAGATTGTAGATAATAATATGCTTTCCAATCCAGAACTTAAACACCAGTAGAGCTTCTTGTGAAACAGTGTATGAGAATTACTGCGCTCAGAAGAAATCTATACAAGAAAAGGGTTTCCTGACTTTTGTACGTAATCACCAGTAACTTCTTTACTAAAATATCTAATGTACACTCTGTCAACGTCAGAAACAAGGATCGTCTTGTTCTCCCTAAAATAAACACCATGATCTTTGACCGCAGCATCTATGTAACAGCGATCAGAATTTATAACAGACTTCCAATGGAAACGTAATGTTTAAATGGTGATAAATTTAAAGCTTGTTTAAAAAAAATGGTTAATTGACAAAGTTTCTTACAATCTTAACGAATTTTTTATAAAGACATCAAATATTTGACAATTGTATAATTAGCTCAATTATAATTTTAGTTTTTGACATTTAAGTTGTAATAAACTTGAATTGAATTGTAGTTTAAAAACATTGTACGCCTGATTTGGGTAGGAATTGTGGATCTAATCACTTGTAAGTAACACCTGTATTTTACCAATTCATACAATAAATGTTTCTGATTTCTGATTTCAGATTTTGAGTGCTGGCGAAATTACAGGTACACGGGACTTGTTAACTAATAGATCTATTACCAAAGATTCAAATAAAGAAACCAAGATGGCGCTGAAAGAACAGCCTCGAATCGACTCTGAGTCGATTACCAAATCTCCTCATTGGTGGCTGAGCTGTAAGACAGCTGGAGGGACTGAAGGGTGTCTAGCTCATCCTCTGCTAGCTCTCCGGGCTAGTGCCAGAGCCGGTAGCAGTGTCCAGAACTAGCTCCCGGCTTAAAGGGCAACTCACGTGTCTTCTGCGACTCCTCGCCTTAGGCCCCCGTCTAGACCGCTAATAAGACGCGCTAGCTGCGCGCGAGACGAACGCCCCCGCCACATCCTACCGGGGCTTACGAACGTGTTCATCCCCATTCTTTGTTAAGGACCATTGCGAAATAGTGTTGTTTGCTGATGACACATCCTTGATTTTTAAAACAGACAGACATGACATTAACTATGACCGTATTAATGATACCCTCTCTAAAGTAGTTTATTGGTTTAATGCTAACAATTTATTGCTTAATGCCAAGAAGACAAAATGTGTTAAATTTGAATTACCTAACGTAAAATCGACTAGTCCAAGCATAGAAATAAACGGAGAAAAGTTAGACCTTGTTAATAAAGCAGTCTTCTTGGGAGTGACCTTAGATAGTAAACTTCAGTGGTTTCCACATATATCGTCACTGGCCAGCAGATTAAGCTCCGCTGCATACGCAGTCCGCAGAATACGTGAGCTTACCGATGTTAGTACTGCTAGACTAGTTTACTTTAGTTACTTCCATAGTATAATGTCCTACGGGATTCTCATGTGGGGTAAAGCGACAGATATTCAAACCATATTTGTATTGCAAAAACGAGCGATTCGTTCTGTGTACCGTCTAGGCTCTCGGGTATCTCTCAGAGAAAAGTTTAAGGAGACTGGTATCATGACTGTGGCATCACAGTACATTTACTCAAATATTTTATATGCCCGTAAAAATATACATAATTTCAATAAGAAAGAAGATATCCATAATATTAACCTTAGAGCTAAGTCCAAACTCATGGTACCACGATTTCGTTTAACCAAGGTAAACAACTCTTTTATGGGGAACTGTATACGTTTTTACAATAAGATTCCAGAGCATATATTAAGTTTATCATTTCCTAAGTTTAAAAACTACATTAAAAATATTTTGATCGAAAAATCATATTACAAAATTGAAGACTATGTGTTCGATAAAGATGTATGGAAAGACGACATGGCTCCAGAATCCACACAAATTTGATTCAAAATGTATTCCATAGCATTTAAGTTTATTTGAAAAGAGCAATCCCTAGAGTTTCTTGCTCGTTCTTCTCAGGGAGGTCAGCGTAGTGAACGAGCAGTACCTTAAATGTGACGTTTTCAAGTGTAAATTTATTTTACCTATGGAATAAATCATCTTTGACTTTGACTTTGACTTTGACTTTGACTTTGCAGCTAACCACAAACCCCGGCGAGTCCAAACCCGAGTTCGGGTCGTCCAGAGACGCCCGTGAAGGCGTATCACTGGCGGTGGGCCCGGCCTGGACGTCGGCCGGACCCCGGTGTTATCGGGGAGCCCGTAGTCTCACCGGAACCCCTTATCTCTCGGGTCAGTAGATAAGACAGGTGACGGGTGCAGTGGTAATGCCCCTCAGATTTTTGGAATTTAAAGCTTTAAGTGGCATTACAACTTTAACGGTTAGGCGCGTCGATTTACCCCAGCCCCACGACTTTTTATTACACATAATGTCATCTACACGAAAAATCCGACTTGGCAGGTTGTTGTATAGGTTTTCGCAATTGTATATAATCGCGTATATTTTCGGGTCCTTTACAGGTCCCATGGTTTTGATTGACTGACAACATACCTATATGGTCAGAAAGCCGTGACCTGTAAAGGGCCCGAAACGTTGTTTAGAAATACTTTACGCGATTCAGATTTGAAAAACAGTTTCAATTCCAAAGCTTATTATATATAGTTTTGCCTCCATCGCACTAAAGTTTTCATAAAAGAGGCAACTTTCTAGATGAATGGCATTAGATATTTCATTTTAATGACCAGTCTGACTTTCAAGTTTGACCGTTAGTACTTGGTTTAGTCACTTTTTAAGCTCGCATAAAAATAAGATAAATGGTGACGTCAATGGAAGACGGATGATGTCGTAAACATCATCCGTCTACTCATTTTCTTGAGTCTTGTGTGTGAGAAATTTGACCATTCGATAAAAATAAACAGAAGTCCATTTGTTCCGTAATTATTCAACAGTACCTACTACATTTACAAATCTGGAGTTAAGGATAATACACGCTCCATCGCTTTGTAAAGAATTCGCCTGGTTTTGGTCGCGGTAATATTAAATAACGTATGAATGTTAACATTCCAGATTTTTTCAATTAGCCTATTGCATCCCACTGCTGGACTAAGGCCTCTATTAACTTCCACAGCTCCCGGTTCGGCGGAATATCAGGCCAGTCCTTTATATACGCGTCCAAGCCATCTCGCCATCTTTAACAGGTTAAGAGCCTTCAGCTCGCCCTTTCATCTGGTGGCGCAGTCAAGGCCATTAGCGGCCAACTGCAAAGTGTACTTTAGAAAAAAACCGGCATCTTCTTCTTGGTCTGCCTTGTCATCGCTAGCCGTTCTCCAGTGTACACCAAGTGGTTGTGTGAACCCATCTCTGTGTGTGTCCCATTTCACGTTCTACATTAAAAAGGCAAAGTCAGTTTATACTTTTTTTTTTCATATCAACCTCAAGAGTATCATAAAAATATACTTATAAGAGTCTTTCGGACGTTATGAAAGGTTTCCACGAAAAAAACCTCCGCACACGACATACCATTCCTTTCTTGTACATCTGGTGCATCCTGGACAACCATACCTTTCAAACCGTAGCGTACCTTACGCTGATTAGGATATAGTTCACGTCGATGACAAGCATTATTGTGTATGCCATCAATACGAAAAGAAGAAGATGACGTTACCAAACCTAATCCGTCCAGGTTCAGTTGTAATTGGTGTATTTTGAAGCAAATTAAAGATGCTAAGTAAAATCTCATACACTTTTTCCCTTAAGGCAGACAGAAATACAAAATAGTACGAAATCAGCTATCAGACAGGCGTACAACCATTTTCCCAAGGACTCGGCTCGTAGATACCAATATGTAGATAACAACGTTTATCTCGCATAATCAAAATTGGGACGGAGTAGTCACCATTTGAGAGAAAATTTCAACATCACGATTCAGTGTTTGCATAAGACAGATCAATGCCATCTAGAGGATTTTGATGGAACTACAAAATGCTAATATTTCGTTATGGCAGCCTGTTACATAATATAAATTTGTTATCTTTGTGAAAGAGTTCGTCCAGGGAAGTACTGCCACCTTACATATTTCTGCCGCCAAGCACAAATCTGAGCATTACTTCCTTCCGGTTTAGAAGGATAAAGGTGGTGGTGAAATTACAGGCACATGGGACTTGTCAACTTATGTCTTAAGGTCGCGGGCGCAGTGCCCATAAGATCTTTGCGATTTACAGCTCTAATAGCAAATCTATATACGTGTCGAGTGCCGTCACTTGGTATTATTAAAAAAAATTGACGACCTCCGTGGTCGAGTGGCTTGCACACTGGTTTTCATGGTTTCGCCATCTCTGAGGTCCCGGGTTCGATCCCCGGCCGTGTTAACGTAGAAAAACTATATTTTCTATATTGTCTCGGGTCCGGGTCTTTGTGGTATAGTGCTACTTACTTACGGATTATAAAAACTTTTTGATTCTTATCTAATACCTATTTATTTATTAGTTTTCTAATATTTATTTGGCACTCTTAAAGGTGGAATACTTTCTTCAAATTTGAATGGGGCTACAGTTGAGGTACTCCATTTCCAACAAAAAAGATTCATTGAAATTGGTTCAAAAATATCGAAGTGTTCCTGTAACTAACACACACAAAAATACCTTCCGTCGATTTATACATGCCTGTCATTGACTTACAAATAAATGGACGACGGGTCTCATACAAAAACCACGAAAAAAATGTCCCAAGTCAACCTATTCGAAATTTAAATTGTAATGTCATCGCAGTATCGCGCTGTCAGTAGAACAAATGAAGACTAAAGCGGAGTGTCGCGCTCTGTATACGATTTTAGCGCCTTAAAAGTGCGGACACTTTTTAGCGCGGACCCGACGTCCATATAATTGTAAGTCAATGATGCCTGTACATGCTTTACAGTATCGCCACGCTATGGTGGCCATTTAAACAGATCACAATAGTGAGGTCAAATCTCAATTAATTATCGAAAAAAAGTAATCAAATACGAGTAATATATATAAGTTTTTAGATTATAACTAGTATTGCAAGCGGTAGCTGATTAAAAAGTTTTGATAAAACGAAAATAAAAAGTTTACTTGATATATCCTTAGAATAATAACGCATAGAATGATAGTTTCATATCAAACGAACTGTCACAAGTGAGGCAAAAACCAAATTCATGTAGGCGTAAGCAACTTGTAACTACGCTCGTCGGCACGCACACAAATATACAAATAATGATGCCATGGAATAACATTTCCCTCAAAAGTGGGGAAATTGTATCTTGCTTAACTCATCATTAAGTTAAAGGTGCCTACAGATTTGCCCGACATTGTCGATCAGGTGCCTACAGATATGCTCGGTTTTGTCGATGAAAAACGAGTATAGCACTTATTTGTAAATCCAAGATGGCGGACACGATTTTTCAAAATATGCAATATGGGTATCATTTTCGAGGTACTTGGGGGTGCTCATGACGAATATGGCACTCATTTCTACATCCAAGATGGCGGGCACAATTTTTCAAAAAAATGCAATATGGGTATCATTTTCGAGGTACTTGGGGGTGCTCATTACGAATATGGCACTCATTTCTAAATCCAAGATGGCGGGCACGATTTTTTCAAAAAAATGCAATATGGGTATCATTTTCGAGGTATTTGGGGATGCTCATTACGAATATGGCACTCATTTCTAAATCCAAGATGGCGGACACGAGTTTTCAAATAAATGCAATATGGGTATCATTTTCGAGGTACTTGAGGGTGCTCATTTCGAATATGGCACTCATTTGTAAATCCAAGATGGCGGGCACGATTTTTTCAAAAAAATGCTATGTGGGTATCATTTTCGAGGTATTTGGGGATGCTCAATGTGAATATGGCACTATTTGTAAATCCAAGATGGCGGGCACGATTTTTCAAATAATGGCAAGTTGGGTATCGTTTTCGAGGTATTTGGGGGTGCTCATTACGAATATTGCTTTTGTTTGAACTGTCGTGTTTGCCATCTTGGATTTAGAAATGAGTCACATATTTGTATTGAACATTCCCAAACATCTCGAAAACGATACCCAACTTGCCATTATTCGAAAAATCGCGCCCGCCATCTTGGATTTAGAAATAAGTGCCATATTCGAAACCTAAAACCGAAAATGCCATAAGCAAACATTAAAGAAAATAACTGTTAAAATAGATTAAAAAATCGCTTAAGAATGCTCCCCTTTTAAGAAAATAAAATATTTTAATATAAAATATTTCGCTTGAGTTACGAAAAGAAAGACATATAATAAGCTATCAAAGTTGTACTGGTGGTGCCAACACTATAGTAGAAACAAATGTATACTGTAAATTTGTTGCAATATGTGCTCCAATTCAAATAAAATTAATATAAATAATTATTCAATAAAGCATGAACGCAGAGCCGTTAAAAGTATTGTAAAATAATTAAGTGTCCCAATCACTTACAGGAGTTAACGAAAACATTTAATGTTTATTCGAGTAAATATTAGTTCAAAATGCGCAAATAAATCGAAATTACAGGCACCACTAAAATTTACGTAATATAATTATTTTGATACAGAATAGCAAAATGGGGAGAAAAAAATTCGTTACTTTGCAACACTTTCGTATCTTGTTGCCGCGAAATTATTTTTCTGTTTTAGTGAATATTTACATAAAAATATGAATTGAAACGCATTACTTACTTGTGGAATGCGATGTTAGTGTCTATTTTGTTTGTCTGTTGTATTTTTACACCTATTTACCGCACATTTCGTCATTTTTAGCAAAAAATTTTGGAGCTGTTCGCGGTGCAATATGACCTTGAGCACTAACAGCCCGCGCGCTCCTGGGACGCGTTTGGAACCCTCTAACTTGCCTCACTTAGCGTGTGCGGGCTAGGCTTCTATGCGTTATTATTCTAAGGATATATCGTCAATTCGAAACTGCTTTGTTTTGCATTGAGCTTTGACGCGAGTTTGCCGGAGGTAAAAGATGTGCTGGCCAGCGAACCCACAAGTGTTTCATTTTGAAAATTTTCGAATTTCAAAAAACAAATGCCGAGTTGTGTCGTAAAATTATACAATCCTTAAATTTTACTGCACGTCACGATTGACAACAATTTACAGCAATTATCTCCTTCAACGTAGTTATGAATTAATACGAAACTTGACGAGCGTACAAACGTCAAAACGGCCATCATAGCGTGCCGGTACTATAATTATTACTTCTAATTGTTCTTATAGTAATTATAGGTACAGCTTCTGCGTACATAATAGAAAATAATTATAACTTTTTTAATAAAAAAAAGGACGTCAAAAGTTTGCTTACCGGCTTTTTTATTGGAATTACACCTATTTGCCAAGTTTTATTGAAATCGGTTAAAGTAAAGCGCGCGAAACCGGATTAATGTCCTAGTTTACCACCCTTAGAGGCGGAATATTTCCTTCAAATTTAAATGAGACCAATACTGACGTACTCTCTTTCGAATAAAAAAAATCCTCTCCTCCTTTTTTGAAGTCGATTAAAAAGCCGTAGAGGTGACTCGTTAAATTCTCGTAGGTATCATATTTGAAATAAATATTATAAATTATAAATGTTTATTTACATAGAGCAACCCCTAATGTTTCTAACTCATTCTTAGGAGAATCTGCCTTACGAATGAGCAGAATTTATTCAATGTGACAATGTGAGAAATTCCTTAGGTCTGACTTTTTTTATAACATCAAGTGACACGCACACGCACACGCACACGCACACGCACACGCACACGCACACG
>NW_020655294.1:1077613-1091397 GCF_003589595.1 Hyposmocoma kahamanoa
CACACGCACACGCACACGCACACGCACACGCACACGCACACGCACACACACACACACACACACACACACACGTTTTAAGATACAAATTAAATTAAATTTAAAAAATTATGTTAAGAATTTTGAAAATTGTTAAAAAATGTTTGTTTTGACATTGTTTTTTTTATTCTTTGGAAATGTAAATTAAACACTAAATTAATAATAAGTTAAAAATATAAAATGTGCATTTATGGCTATGGAAGAGCGGTACCTCCTGATACAGGCTTAGTAGGAGGTACCATCTACTGTTCATGTAAAGTTTTTGAGTTACTGAAATAAACACTTATTTCATTTATTTTTAGTTTTATTTAAAAGGCTTTCTTGTCGTCAACACCACTTGAGATACATTTATAAAAGTTTCTTCACAGCTTTGCTTTTGCAAGCTCTACTGCTACTAAAATTAAGGGATAAATCTGGTTTATTAAATTTCACCCTCGTTCCATTAACTAATTTCAATAAAACTTGGCACATAGACGTATTTCCAATAAAATTAAAATGCTATAGTGACCTAGAGCTGACCTGGTGATGAAAATGGCAGACAGATGAGAGAAACTCCTCAACAAGGTACAGCAGCTTCCTTGTGTTTGGGCTCTTATTATTACTTTTGAGGAGTACTTTCATATGCCTTTCACTGGTTCTAGAAAGGCAGAATATGTGTGATAAATCTCCCCGTGACATAATTAATTCATTTGATAAATCTACGTCTTCTAATCAACTATAGTTATACGTTTTGAACAACAGCAACGATATAAAATTGCGTATATAAAGATCTTTGTCGTTTAATCATCGCCGCGAAAACCATGAAAAAAAAAATATTTTCATCTCGTTTGTCGCGCTCAATTTTTACGTTGAAAAAATTACTGTGACCTTGCAGCCATGTTTGGTACTGTGTTAATCTTTTGCAGTCATTTTGAGTCACGGTGCTCGCCATGTTCGCTATTGTAATAAAATTTTAAAATGCCGTTTATTACTCGAATTCGACAGCTAAATGTGGATATAATAACTATATCGAAGCGGCACACTACGGGGGCAGTTATCATTGAAAATACCGTGGAATACAGCGAAAGTGGATAAGGAAACTTAGTAGTAGGTAGTAAAGTTTCTTGTGAAAAAGTTCATCCAGGGAAGTACTGCCACCTTACCTATTTCTGCCGCCAAGTAGTAATGTAAGCGTTGCTTACATGGGACTTGTCAATGTTGTAGGGTGACGGGCGCAGTGGCAGTGTCCCTGAGATCACTGCGGTTTAAAGCTCTGAATCCCACTGCAACTGTTATGGACAGGTGCGCGACTTGTTCGTCCTGTCGCTTGATATTATAAAAAAGAAACCTTTAAATCCGGTTTTTTTTTTATAAAAAAGTTATAATTATAAAAATACTGAATTAGTCAGGCAAACTGTTTTCAAATAAGCTGGTTGAGGCGTGCCTGAGGCAAACCGACATGAATCGTAAGCCGGTTCAATTTTGTTAGGCGATTTGTTTTAGCCAAAGGAAAGCTCCAATAAATTGTAGCAAATTGAGTGACAGGGAAAAAAATATACTACTTCGCAGCAATAGAGCTCTTTGTGAAAGAGCTCGACGTGGGAAGTACTTTTACGTTACCTATTTCTGGTTCTGAAGGGTGCTGGTGAAATTTCAGGCACATCGGACTTGTCCAGCTGTTGTTAAACCTGTTAGTTGTCATACTGCAACAGCTATGGACAGGCGTGTCGCTTACCACCAGGCGCACGGCTCGTTCGTCCCGTCACATTTGACCTCGTAAATAATGATTATAATTAATAAATAAATAACGCACACAATCATAACCCTGCACTAGGGAAACCCTGTATCGCGGGTGCCATGGATACACACATAAACAACCACAAACTACACACAACTCACGAGAGTTGCCTACATTTAGGCCGTACAAATATTTCTCCCGGCCCGGAAATCGAACCCGGGACAAATTCAAATTCGTTTATTGCATAATAAAATCACGGTCTATGTGACACCCAGTAAGGGTGTTTGCAAAAAGAGTGGCGCTATATACATTTTAAAAATAAAATAAAAATCATAGTGTCTAGTAGGACTATATAACTTGCAAATAATTGAATTGTCATTCTCAAAAAAAATTGAACAAAAAATAATATTAAATTGAAGTAATTATGTATATAAAATTATAATGGTTATTGTTTCATATTAAATCATTTAAAAATGGTCTTCAAAAAAAGGTCATCAATAATGACCTGATGACCTCTGCGTGGCAGACCAACATCACAAACCGTTTGGCCAAGGAGGCAGTTTAAATAATATATGTCAAGTGCGATGATAGTCCCCTGGGATGACGTTTGATCTTAATTTAAAGATTGACGGATATATTTCAGGTCTTTACCTCCGTAAGCGATAATATTATAAAACATTTCGACAATAGAATTTGTCTTGCTCAGAGAAATTAAAAAATAACTATTTAAATCATGCAATAGGAACAGAAGTGCGTCTACGTATGCTCGTGTATGTGTGTCTAAGTACGGACGCACACTTGTGTACGTCAAGTTCGCGTGTAAAGGCGGGCGTCTGTACAGATGAGACAGCGTGTTTTACATTCCATCAATATGATTTTTTTAGTAATTTTGTGTAAAATATTGCATGCTCTGATAAGACCGGTTATCTGCATCTGTCCCTAAAGAACAGGTAGTCTATTTGGAAACTTGAGATTGGAATAAAGAATTGTTCTTAAAGAATATCGCCACTTCCAACTTAACGGGCAAAAATCTCCGTACGGGAAATAAAACTTCATCTTCCCGGCTAACGCATAGATATTCTAAATTCTACTCTAAGGCGTAGGTTTTGTGCTCAAGTTTGCATGCGCTAGAACGCCAGCAATGGTTACCACGTTAAAACGCTCTATTAGAGAGAAGGAAACATCTTACAAACTTGGTCGCGGAAGCCAATAGAGTTTCGTGGAGAGTACTATCTCATGAAACTAAGAGACGAAGAATTAACAATGCAGACCTCAAAAGCATTCTAGCTATTTGAATTAAAATAGACATATTATATCTTTGGATGACTATGCATAAAGCCCCCAAAACTAACGAATTCGATTATAGTTAGGAATGAAACTATTTTTCCGGATTTAAATCGCGTATATTTGTTTTTTCAAATCGATTTCGATTATAGTTTTTAACCGACTTCAGAAAAGGAGGAGATTCTCAATTTGACAGTATGTTTTTTTATGTACGTTACGCGATAGCTCTGGTTAAAATTTGTGTACCTATTTTGATGATTCTTTTATTAGAAAGAGGGTGTATCAGTAGTGGTCCCATTTAATTTTGAAGAAAATATGCCACTTGACACACCCATGAAGACTTATTTTTATAAATACAGCCTGAATTTTATAAGGAGCAATTATTTTAATGGTTGAATTTGCCATTCTCCAATTCAAGGCGTTTTTCTCTCTCAATATACTTTAAGTAGTGAGCACCGATTTTTATTATCTCCTGTGTCAAGTTCCGTATAGTGGCGAACTAGGGGATGAATCCGGGTTTGCGCACTTTCCGGTACTAACCGATTTCAATAAAATTTGACAAATACATGTAAACTCTTGAGGTCGGTTTTTTTAATACTCTGTACTGAGATTATTGAATTACATTTTAAAGATTTTTGAGGTGAGACACGGTATTTTCGACATGATTAAAGATAAGCGCCTGCTAATGAGCAATGCGCCGATGAAGTCTAATTGCTTTTATATATAGCCAAGGCGCTCAGCCTGAAGTGTATGCCTCTAAACGTCATGTATTTTGATACTTGCTTTGAAATTAGATTATACTTCTTTGTCACCTTTAACTCAAGATATGTTCCACTGTTGGGCACGGGAGACCCTCAGGCGAGGATTTAGGCCATAGTCCGCCATACTGGCCTAATGCGGTTTGGGGACAGTACCGAAAAGGTTAAAACAGAAAGTTAAAAAAGGTTAAAATACCGAGAAACTCAGAGGAGCTTGGATTCGAACCTTCGACCTTTGCTTGGGCACCCTTAGAGGTGAAATATGTTCTACATATTTAAATGGGAGTCGTAATGAAGTACCCCCATTCCAATAAAAAAAGGAATCATCAAAATCGGTTTACGAACACACTCGTAAAAATGTACAGTCGAATTGAAAACCTCTTCAAGTCGGTCAAAAAGTAGAAGAAAAGTTGCTTACGATGTTGTAATAAAGTCGTTCGTGGTTGTTAGTATTTTACAAATCACCTTATATAACAAGAATATTAATTTTACCGAAAAAAATAACTCCTGCTATCCCACACCTACCTCGTTTTCCTGTTTAGAGGTAATGTGTTTCATACAGTGGCGTTATTACATTTCTACCTCATTTTATGATGACGGAGCACTATTTATCTTTATTCTTTCCCCGCTCAGGGCTTGTCAACCTTTCTTTATCATGGGTCATAATACATCTTAAGGACAGCGAATCTGGTATATAAGATTTTCGTACTTTATGATGTTGTTATAAATATCGTGAGATACTATTCTTTAATTAAATTTTTATTGAATTGATATTCAATTATTTTTTGTGAAATTACTCCACTAGTTTGTTATAATTATTATAACAAACTAGTGGAGTAATTTCACAAAAAATAATTGAATATCAATTCAATAAAAATTTAATTAATACAGTGAATAGCGACATCTCTCGCCAGGACTGGTAGCTGTAAAGGTACTAACTGGGTGATAAATCTGTTAAAGATTTCTCATAGATGGCGCTACGACTAAAAAGTCGTTGAAAAACCAAGTACAAAGACACGACGCAAGCACATAGAAAAATTCGTGAGGTCCGTTGGTTCGTTCCGTGGCTTAGTTGGTATAACGTCTGCCACGGTATGCAAGAAGACGTCGGTTCGAATCCGACCGGATCCAAGGAATTTTTTCTGAGTGTTTTTTCTGAGTGTTCGATCTTTGTATTAATAATTATACTATTCTTTGTTCACTTATAAGCAAATTAATAATAACTAATTAACATTAGTTCGTCCTCGGTGCAGGAATGTCAGAAGGTAAGAAAACGTCACGAGGAAACCTACACACATCTGCAAAGCAATTTAATTATGTGTATGTAGTTCGCTCCGCGCGGGAATTATAACACAATTAAGCCCTCCCATTGTGAGAGAAGGCCTGCGCCTAGCAGTGGGATTTGTATTATACGAGCAATCCCATATCTTTCTACATAAGTTTTGTTTATAGTGCCTCTCCCTATCAACCTCTTGGTTATGTGAGAAGGGCACTTTGACCTGTGCGAGCGAACCATCAAAATCTGGTCCTAACCCCGGCTTAGCATTTTTGCACGGACTTCACCCGGTTCTTTGTAAGTCTGATACTTTAGTAGAGCCGCCCCGGGTACACGTACAGCACTCCTACTTCCTATTTTCCAGATAGGTACCGGAACTGGAAAACATACGGTTGCCACCGCTGAGCCACCAACTCTAAGTCGACTACTAAATCTCCTTGTGGTAGAGCTCTAAGTCACGCTCACTCCTCGACGCGACTCACGTGCCCCGTGCGTCTCCTCAACTCAGGCCCTCAACTAACGACGAACCACTGGGGCAGACGAACGTGTTCGGCCTAAGTCCGGGACCACCAAAGACGCCCGTGGAGGCGTATCACTGGTGGAGGACTTGGCTCGGACGCCCGCCGTATCCTGATCTTGCCGTCGAGCCCGTAGTATCTCCGGAAAACCCTATCTCTCGGGTCGGTAGATAGGGTTTTCCGGAGACAAGTATAGTACAACCAGACAAAAGTCGCGATATCAAAACTTAATGAAATTCCGTTTTTGCAGCCCACAGTTGTACAGCAATTCAGTTCATTATAATAACCTTGCTCTGACGTGACGCAAACAAGCCTCGGCGGATTTATAGTTTTTGTCTGCAGAGAGAGCCTGCGAAAACTACCTATGATGCCACACTGCGGGGATTTAGAAGTTAAGCATTTTAGATTATGGGCTAAATGCGAAAATGTTTAGATTTTAATTCAGAGATATGAACCTTAGTCATTTTTTATTACTTTTAAGATTTAGCTCTTCGCACCTGTTTATTAGCAGAAGAACCCACTGTGAAAGAGTTCGTCTAGGGAAGTACGTATCTATTTCTGCCGCCAAACACTAAAGTAAGCATTGCTGGTGAAATTACAGGCACATAAGACTTGTCAACTTATGTCTCACGGTGACAGGTGCAGTGGCAGTATTCCTCATATGTTTACGATTTGAAGTTTTGAGTGGCTCTACAACTGCTATGGACAGGCGTGTCGCTTAACACCAGGTGCACGCCTTGTTTATTTATTTATTTATATAATTGGTATTGGGATACCAACAGAACATATACAACATTTAATACAATGTGAAATTTAATATCTATCTTAACGTATCTTATATCCCAGTAACAGAGAAATACTGCATTCTTAATTTTGGCACCAAACAGATAATAATAACAAAGGATCTGAATCAAATAAATAAAATAGAACCCTCTCAATGAGTTGCCATGTATAAAATAAAAATTGTTCATCCCGATTTAATAGAACATAAAAAAAATACTTAGTAAATAAATGAAACAAATTTGTATTTCATATTTAATTTGCAATTAACGAAACTTAACGTATCGTGAAACATTTTATATCTAAGCATTTATCCCAATATGCAAATAACATTTCAAATTCAACAAAGACATTTTATCATTATTATTTCGTTTAAATAGAAATTTATCACATGTAAGACTTTACTGTAAGCGATATTTGATCGAAAATAGATTGCTTTTCGTTAGCATGAATAATAATCTTTTAGTCTATATCGAATTGTCGTCGGTTCTACAACCTGAGTTAATGACCTTGTCAACTATGACATTGCGGCGGTGTCACCAGACACCGCCTGTTTATTTGAGTATTTGAATTTCAGCTACGCATGAGTAGAGAAACTAATATGTATTTGTTTTTTATTAGCCTATTATACTTCCACAGCTCCCGATTTTACGCTATATTGGGCCAGTCCCTGATTCAGGGCAGCACTATATTGACATACGGAACGAGTTTCAAAAAAAGAACGTCATATTTTTGCTAATTAAAATATCAATTAGGGTGCTACTCAAACACTGTACTGCCTCTGATTGGTTAAATTGGCCTAAAAGTCTTGCAATCGGGCGATAAATCTTT
The DNA here is from genome assembly GCF_003589595.1 of Hyposmocoma kahamanoa. NCBI lineage: Eukaryota > Metazoa > Arthropoda > Insecta > Lepidoptera > Cosmopterigidae > Hyposmocoma > Hyposmocoma kahamanoa. Next base: position 1,084,814 of record NW_020655294.1, read on the forward strand.
ATAAAAAAAAATTATTCGTTAAAATACATGCGGTACTTGACCAGCAGGTCGATTCAGAACCTTACGATAACTCTATTGTCGACTGATTCGATTAGATATCGTACGATTTCTTTTCATTTTTAATCGACTTCAAAAAAAGAAGAAGGTTCTCAATTCGTCTGTATGTTCTTTTTTTTTGTATGCATGTTACGCGATAACTCCGGTATTTATGAACCGATTTTCATGATTCTTTTTTTGTTTGAAAGTGGGTACTTCCATAGTGGTCCCATTTCATTTTGAAGAAAAGCATCCACCTCGAAGGGTGGCTGTTCACGTATGAAGATTTATTTTTATAAATAGCGCCTAACTTTAATTTAGGAGCAATTACTTTAATGGATGACTTTGCTATTTCTCCAAGTCAAGGCGTTTTTCTCTCAAAATACTTTGAGTAGTGAGAACCGATTTTTATTATCTCCAGTGTCAAGTCCTGTATAGTGGCGAACTAGGGGATATTTCAATAAAACTTAGCAAATAGACGTAATTCCACTTACTTTTGAGGTCGGTTTTTTTAGTACTCTGTACTGAGATTATTATTCACAATAACCGAATCCAACGTCAAACTGTCGTATTCGAAACCGAACCGAAATGACGTCACACCTGTGACGGTTACTCGTACTTCCCGACTGGCAAAGGATACAAACGTCATTCAGAACACAGTTATCGAATGACAGTTACCGAACGTCCTATTGTTTACAAAGCAAAAATGTAATATGGAAATCTTTTATTATTTAAAATAAAATCTGGATTTTGTTCAATTTTATTAATTTATTTTAATGCGAGACTGATGCATTCTTATATTTTAATAATAATAATAATATAATTATTTATTCAGACAACAACATAATATGGTCCATTAGTGTTAGTATCTTACCAAAATTAACTTAAAAACTATGTTAGTGACAAAGAAAAAATAATAAAATAAAATAAAAATACATGTCAATTCTTTCACTCGCATCCCAACCAAATATACTAACATGAGACTACTTGATCAGGACCCGAATGAAAGACTTCATTACAGGCAAGTCATTTCGGTCAGGTATGACCTTTAGAATGCTGTTGGCGCTGCCCCGTAGTCTGCTGAGCAGTGAGGCTGTTCTTTTACGGATGATGGCGTAGAAATCATCCACCCGCGCCTCTGCAAACATGGTAGATGCACTGCAGAAACGAGGCAGCCCCATCAACACTCTAAACCCATTATTGTACTGGACCCGTAGGGCACTGAGCGATCTTTTAGTATAATTGAACCACAGGCTGCTCGTATAAAAAGATTGGCAGTAGGCTTTGAAGAGTGTAATTTTTACTTGCCTAATGCAACGAGCAAACCTACGTGCCAACATATTACTTCTGATCGCCAATGCCCTACGTTCCCTTTCAATGTCCTCATGTCACAATTTAGGCCTTTAAAGTCTTAAAAATGTATACAGGGTGTAACAGCAAGGTGTAGTCATATTTGAAGGTCGGATTCAGTTAATGGTATGAAACTATTTAGCAAAGTTGTTTTAGTACAAACTACGTTATTTATGGAAATTTCGCCATGAACAGTTTCGATCAGCTGATGTCATTTAACGAAAATAAATAGTCACATCACATCTCTATTGAGTATCATAATACAACCAAATTACGTAACTTGAAAAAATTGTGAAATTCAGGCATGTTATTGTAAATGATAAAGTACTTAATGCCATATTCTTATTACTATGTTATAATTTACTAAATTTATTATTATTTTATTCATGTAATATGCGTGTGAACATTTAATGAAAAATAAATATTATCGATTACTTTGCCAAAATACACTAGTTCATAATAAAACTATTATTTAAAACTTAGTACATAATAACGTAATATGGTTTCGTTAACTTCATATCTTCAAACATACAAAATACACAAATTTCCATTTAATATCCATTAATAAAACTAATGTCCTCTAAAAAACACATATTTAAAGTTATCTCTGTTTCTTTTTACCATACGCATTCATCTATTGTATTTTAATGAATCAAATTTGTCTCTTTCTATCCGTCGGTACTGTTCTAACGCATGGCGGCGTCGGTATGTTTCTTCTAACGCATGACGCAATATGACGCAATTATCCGACTAATACTTCGCACCCTTACAATGAAAGCGACCCAAATCAAAAAATTAAAAAATGAGTTTATACCGTAAAACCATCTTAAAAAAATATTTTGTTACATTAGTCACACTGTGGTGAAGATGAAATTGTGCAATTAAAGCTCGAATAGCACTGATTCATAAAGGTCCCTTTCATTTTGTTCTTTCAGTTTAAAAATTCTACTCCCGCGTCGAAATATTAACGCCGCATTTATTGTTGAATCTGCATTTGCAAAGACAACACGCTGCCACTGACGGATTAGCATTTGAGCCATTTTCGTTCCGAAAATCATATTCAAAAATCACTAGTAGCAGTAGAGCTCCTTGTGAGTTCGTCCAGGGTAGTACTGCCACATTACCGTGTTACAGTTTTGAAGGGTAAGGGTGCTGGTGAAATTACAGGCACATGGGACTTGTCAACTATGTCTCAGAGAGATGGACGCCGTAGCAGTAGCCTTCGAGCGGCAGTGCTACTGTTATGGACAGGCGTGACGCTTTCCACCGGGTACACGACTTGTTCGACCCGTCGCTTAATATTTAAAAAAAAAAAATTTTTTAGTAACTTACTTTTTAAAGGGACTTACTTTTTTGTTTCGTGGACTTTCTTCTTTTTTAATTGTGAAACAGGGACCACAAAACAATATCAAGGGTTATGACATCTTGCTTAGCTGATGAACATTAAAAAGACTTAATTCTTAATACGTTAAATGATAACAAAAAATCGTTAAAAAAAAGACCTATTGGCGACTAGTTTTTGTAAATTATGTTTTTAAATTGTTGAACATTAAAATGATCAGAAACAATTTTCAGTTGTAAAGTTCCATTTTTCCTCATTATTTTCAAAGACTAATAAGGCCATCACCTTTAGTACTTCAAGAGTAGGTAATAAATAAAATAATATGAAAATATGAAAAAACTTGAAATCTTATTTTCTTTTTTATTCCCAAAAAGTTGAAATTTTGTATTGGGACACTTTCATCGTAAAGGTGCAACCTGAAGGTCGGTAAACGTCAAGAAATTAGTTTTGATCGTTGACCACGAATTAATTATTGTAATTTTAATTTAATTTAATTTTTTTTTATGATTGATTTAGTGTCTGTTTAAGTATATCTAAATGTTTTAAAATGAATGTTGAGCACAGTAATAATTGGGCACAGATATGCCTGTTGTATTAATTTTTAAGTGTTTTTATTTTCCTCACTTTCTGTATCTGATGTCTGTACATTGTGCCATAAATAAAAAATAAAAATAAAATAAATTTTCATCACTTGCTTGGAAATGAAAATATCGTGAGAAAACTTGGATTTCGGAGATAATTGCCGAAATCTTCAAAGATGCGAGAATGTCAAGTTTCCAACCAGTACTTACTATGCAAGTGCAGTGGACTAAACCTTGTGCAAAAAATAGTACTTTACTAACTTACATACGTCTATTGCTGAGCGCACGTTTCTAACAACAGGCTTACGCTTAATTTGACTTATCTACACACTTCAACTTTCTGGGTATGGGTTTATTACATGGTGAAATTGAAATAATTAATATCCGTTGAACCTATTAAGGTTCTTACTTCCTAATAATATCTACTCATGTAAAGAAATATTTTAGAATAGTTTAAATTAGCAATAGTGTAAAACCATAAAAAATCTTACCTAAATAAACAAAGTATCAAGATTAGTCGCCTTGCGTACGCGATACGTAATCGTAGCGAAGTCGCAAGCCTTTGGCGGCAACTTTGGCGGCAAAAATATCACCTTTGATTTTCGCCGCCAGCATTTGATTTTATACATGGTGATGTGGATTAGTGGTTAATGTTGGACTCGTTTCGGAGGTCGTGGATTCGATTCTCATAGTTGACTGGCTCTATGGGGTAGTTGTTAGAGTGTTAGGTTTTCTTTGCGGATGTCGTAGATTTGATTCCCATAGTCGACTGCCTCCATAGTCTAGTGGTTAGAGCGTTAGGCTTTCTTTTCGGAAGTCGTGGATTTGATTCCCATAGTCGACTGCCTCTATGGTGTAGTGGTTAGAGTGTTAGGCTTTCGTTTCGGCGGTTGTGGATTTGATTCCCATAGTCGACTGCCTCCATGGTGTAGTGGTTAGTGTTAGGCTTTGTTTTCGGAGGTCGTGGATTTGATTCCTATAGTCGACTGCCTCCATGGTGTAGTGGTTAGAGTGTTAGGCTTTCGTTTCGGAGGTCGTGGATTTGATTCCTATAGTCGATTGCCTCCATGGTGTAGTGGTTAGTGTGTTAGGCTTTCGTTTCGGACGTCGTGAGTTTCCGATGGGTGACTGCCTCCTTAGTGCAGTATATCCGTAATCACTCAGTCAGTTCTTGCATTATGTGGAAGTGGTACGGGTGATGGTCAGAGCTTGTTTACAAACAAAGGCGTATGCAGTGCAACGTTGAAGGTCGTAGACGTAGGATATAGGTATTCGTTTAATGTGTATGTAATGATGTAATTTGTATCAGGAGAAGGGTCTTATTTCAAAAGGATGGTAATAATTTTAATTTCACCCTGTAGGTACATTATGAAAACGTTACCCTATATTCCAAAATTTGCGTTTCAGTCGGCGTCCTTTGATGTGCCGCCGCTGAGGCAGAGGTGCTATTTTTTAATTTTTTGTAACAGTCTGTAATTGCCGTTTGCGTTGTGAGGACTAAATAGGTGTCATCGTTTTGTTTGTGTCTTGTTTTTGTGTTTATTTAAACTATGTCACGCTTAAGCAATAGTGATTACTAAGAGATGATGTTGTGCGTAGGCGCAGCCGATGGGAGCTTGCGCCAGCCTCGCCAAATTTATTGGGCAAAGTTTATTGATGGCGTCCCAGAAAATCGACGTCGACCATTTCCTGCTGTGGAATGCTTCAGGAAGATGGTTATGAGACTTCATAATAGTGGATCGTTCCGTGGTTCCAGTTCTGAAGGCCGGTCGAGTTCACGAGACCCAGAATTCGAGGCAGATGTTTTGGAACATTTTCTCGGCAATCCAAAGACAAGTAATCGTCGTGCTGCGGCAGCCTTTGGTGGTGTGAACCATATGAGTGTGTGGCGTGTGCTACGGGATGATGGCCAGCACCCATACCATTTTCAAAGAACGCAGGAGCTGTTACAAGCGGACTATGATCTACGTTTGGCATTTTGCCGCTGGTACCGCGACCAGGTTGGGAGGTCTCCCGACTTCGCTTCGTCGGTACTGTGGACAGACGAGGCGTCATTTACGCGTGCGGGCATTATCAATATGCATAATGAACATTTTTGGACTCATTTGAATCCCCGCGTATCAAGGGAATCAAATTTTCAACACCAGTGGCGGATTAACGTGTGGGCTGGTATAATAGGTTGTGCCGTCATCGGTCCAGTGTTTTTGCCGGCAAGTCTGAATGGGGCCAATTATTTAAGATTCCTAACAGAAGACTTGGGTGACGTTCTGATGGCCCTGCCAGTGACACAATACGTGAGACTCGTGATGGAACACGGGATGACTTTCTAGCACGATGGAGCACCCGCACATTTTGCTCGAAATGTACGTTCCCATCTGAACGACCGTCTCCCGCAGTGGATTGGGCGGGGAGGTCCTGTACCCTGGCCAGCGTGGTCCCCAGACTTGACACCGCTCGATTTTTTTTGTGGGGTCATATAAAAATATTGTTTATGCGGAGTCCTGTGAAAGCGCAGAAGAAATGAGGCAGCGGATCGAAATGGCGTTTAGTCAAATCACTCGGCAGATGCTTCAAAGAGTAGAGCAGTCTCTGTACCGACGCACGGAAATATGCATATTGCATGGAGGTCGGCATTTTGAACCTTACCTGTAAATGTGTGAAATGTGCCAGCAGTGCGTGTAGTGATTGTACTTATTATTCAAAATTATCGTAAACAAGTCAATATTTCGTACATTGTACAACAGTGAATTACAATTCGTAGGAAATTCATTAAAATGTGTATGAATTGCACAGTAGGTAAGTACCAATTAAAAAAGTATCCACTATTGTAAAATTGTCGTAAATAAATGTATTAATACAAAATTATGTAGAATGTGTATACGATGAAGGCGTGCGTAACTACGGGCTTAATAAGTAAATAAATATCCTTTAAATTGTATGTAAATAAGTACGTACCTAGGTATGGTATAAAATAATATTGTTAGAAATAATTCGATTTTTCTAGGTATTTAAAGATTTTGTTACTTAATATTAACGTGTTATCAACATATTCAAATCATGTTTTTACAGTGGCATTTCAATTGTAGTCAGCTGTTCTTTCGCCCCGCTTGCGGCCGCCCAGGTTTCATTAATGAATTTGTGAAGTCGTAGTAACGTAACTAGCAATAGAGTTGTGACGCAGTGGTTGTTTCGGACAATCACTATTTATACAAACATAATTAAACTTATATCAACATTAAAAGTCACTTATTTTTATTTGATATTTTGCACAGAGG